>NW_005187687.1:201731-218014 GCF_000239375.1 Pundamilia nyererei | reverse complement strand
CTATAGACTTGCCTTATTATGACAGCCAGGTATATAGACGATGCTTTTATTTATAAGCCATTTTGCCTCGAGTTTATTCCATTATATTAAACAAAGTTGGAAGTTTGAGCTGATGTCAAAACCAATTTCTCTAAATGAGAATATGTTTTTGGAAAATAACATTTAAAACGGCACAATAGTAGCTAAAGTGACTCATTATTTTGACTGTATATGCGCGTGTGATTAAATCCTCCAAAGGCTTTGGTCAGGAATATGAAGGCGCTTCAAGCATTATTCATTTAATTCAATTGTAAAATACTCAGAAGTTATTCATCCCTGATTCCTGAGCCTCTCAAGTTTAAACCCTCTTTTAAGCACAATTTTTACCCACCGGCAAGGTAACTAATAAAAGTTAATCATTCACAGCCATATGAGCATTGCCCCGCTGCCTCCTATGGTGTCGTCGTATTGTTAATGCCTCTTGTTAATTTCTCTTGTTGGTATTCAATTCGTATCCTCTCTGGTCCCATCATCGCTGACAGGGCCACATGGTGCCACCTGCCAATATCAGACCGTCACCCGGTCAGTGACAATCAGTGTCAGTTTCAACTGTCATAAAGCCTTTACAAATGTGTGTGTTTGTTTCCCTGCAGGAGAAAGGTTGAGATCATGCACACACACAGCCTATTCACGCTGCTGGGAGAGAGGCTGATGATGCACACCAACACCGTCTCTATCACCACCTACAATACTCTGTACGAGGTAGGTGAATGTCAGTAAATATTACAATGGATCAAGCCATCGGATCTGAGTTGTTGGGATCTGTGTGTTTATAATTTAATGACTGCTGTCAATCTTCTAACTGTGCAGATTCTGACTGAGCAGGTCTGCACTCAGGTTGTTCACAAACCACACCCAGACCCCGACTCCACTGTCAAGATCCAGAATCCCAGTAAGTGCATAAGCACTTCACCTCGCATCTGTGTCTCTCTGCGGTCTTTGGTCTGCCAGTAATGGAGTGTTTTGTTTGTTTTGCCTTTTCTTAATGCGAGTAAACAAACAACAAAGCGTAAATTGAGAAGCTGACACTGCTGCCATCTTCCACTTCTTGATCTCATTCCAAATGCTTTAAAAGTATTTGCTTCTCCTTCTCTCTCATCTTGTTCTTCTCTTCCCTTTACTTGGTTTTCTTTTTACCTCACACCCAGTGATTCTGAAAGTGGTGGCCACCTTGCTGAAGAACTCCAGTCCCAGTGTGGAGCTGATGGAAGTCAGGAGACTTTTTCTTTCTGACATGATAAAACTCTTCAGTAACAGCCGCGAGAATCGCCGGTAAAAAGCACACAAATCACTGTACCTGCACTTATCCAGCCGTGTTCATTAGCTCCTCACTGTGGCTTTTATTTTGAAATCAAACTCATGCTACAGCTCATCTCACATGCTGCCTGTTTTGTGCACCAGCTGCTTGCTGCAGTGCTCCGTGTGGCAGGACTGGATGTTCTCCCTCGGATACATCAACCCCAAGAACCCAGAAGAGCAGAAAATAACCGAGATGGTGTACAACATATTTAGGATCCTTCTCTACCATGCCATCAAATACGAATGGGGAGGATGGAGGGTCTGGGTGGACACCCTTTCAATAGCACACTCCAAGGTAAGAGTGGGACATGCACAATTCAATAACAGTTCCCAGTTGTCTTATTTTGTTTAGTACAAGTATAGCTTGTTATTTCGATTATGTTATTTCTGCTGTATTTTATATTTGGTGGTATGGCTCTGTCCTGGGACTTCCAAAGCCTTCCATGTACATACATGAATGCCAAAGATGGCGAGATTGGCAATAAGACCGAGCAAGAGCAGTGAAGGTGTCAATAAAAGCAAACGTGACATTAGTAAAAATCAGAAATGGCAAATAAAAAGGAGGAGCTGTAGTAGAGGGGAGTGCAAAGTGGCTTGCAGATCGGTAACAACTGCAAGCGAGCTAATGGGAGATTGTCCAATAGGAGCCTTAGATAGGGCTTAAGCTCATGTGGGCTGCCACTGATGACAGCTGTTGTGCAGCACTGCTGGTTGAGCTTGACTTTCTTGTCTGCTGTTTGGCTACAAATGAGCAGATATTAATGGGGATTTTCCAGGTGCTGATATTCTGATTCAAGCTGCTTATAAGCTGTACAGAAACCTGGTGATTTGTGCAATTTGACCACTGTTATGTGTTGTTTCAACATCTTCCAGGGCCAGAATGACCCAGCATTGAGACACTTTCAGAAACTGATCACCTCTCTTTTCACTGTTCAGTGACAGAACTTTAACTCGCCCTTTTTTCTCATCTCGGGGTAAAAGTGAAGGGGCATTATGGGTAATGGTCTAATGGCCCCGGAAGGCTAGCGTCCCAGTTTTCTGCACTTTGGTGTAAATGATCTATGAGTCTCCTTTGGACTACCGTGTGGCTATTGATGTGAAGATTCACTTTTGTTAGTGCTTGTGTGCCGATAACATTACCAGTTATAATCTACCATCTGTCACAGGTGACCTATGAAGCCCATAAGGAGTATTTGGCGAAGATGTATGAGGAGTACCAGCGACAGGAGGAGGAAAACATGAAGAAGGGAAAGAAAGGCTCAGTTTCCACCATCTCCGGCCTCTCTGCCACACCTGCGCCTGTCGTCAATGGCAACTTGGAGATCGATGACAACTCCCAGACGCAGACACCTGAGAGTGAGGCGGAGTACAGCGAGGGGGCCGGCGCAGACTCACGCAACCTCCTCGCAGAAGGCGCGGTGAAGAGACCTAACGGAGAAGCACTTACACCTGGGGAGCAAAGTGCAGGTCCAGGCGTGAGAGTAGAGGTCCATGACCTTCTGGTAGACATTAAAGCAGAGAAAGTAGAAGCCACGGAAGTAAAGCTGGATGACCTGGACCTCTCTCCTGAAGGTCTTGGTGGAAGTGTAGGTGGAGGAGGTGGGGGAGGAATGGAAAATGGACCTCTGGTTGAGGTAGATTCTCTCTTGGACAGTGCTTATTGCAGTGTGGTTCAGAACCTAAATGGGAATCTGGCGCCTAAAGATGACACATCTGGTTCGGGGGTTGGAATGGGGACAAACCTCGGGCTTTCAGGAGTCAGCCTGGATGATGATGGGAACATGGGTCCCCTCATCACATTGGCGGATGAGAAAGACAGTGTTCCGAGCAACAACGGATTTCTCTTCAGTAAGGTAGGATTAGTATTACTGTGCTGCCTAATCCTTCTTAGTCCTTTTTACTCTCCCAAATAATGTTTCTAAGTTTTCCTCAAACCTGAAGCTGTACTGTTTTCCCATTTTTCCCCATTCATTCCTTCCAGGTTGATGAGAAGTTGCTTCCAGCTTTGGCAGCCACAGACCCCCTTGTACTGCCCAGTCCAGATCAGCCCACTCCATCCGGCCCAGCCCCAGCTCACTCCACCACCAGCGCTAGTGATGACCTCAGCCTGCTGGCCCACATGACCAGCTGCGGCTCTGATTTAACACAGACCCAAAGCCACACTACCGGGGAACTTCCAGAGGATGGGCCCTTCAAGATCCAAAGCCCTCTTGCTGACATCAGCTCAATTGCTGAGGCTGAGAGCCAGACCCAGGGAACCTCTAGACCAGATTTCCCAGAGGGAGAGGGCACAGCCGGTGCAGACGGAGAGACTGCAGGGCTTAAGACTGGAGGAGATACAGCCAGCACCACCTCTGACACAGAGAGGTCAGATGATGGGAAAGACAAGGACACAAAGAAGATCCAAACTACTGCAACCACTCAGGTGTGTTTAAGTGTGTTCAGCTGGTTAAGAGGGAGCTCCTCACATGTTGTGTACACACTGGTCAGCAAATAAACTAAGTAACTCTGCCATGAGGTGTTATCCTGCACATATGAGTTTTTTATTTCCTTCGCTGCATTTATCAAAATGTTAAAAAAAATTATAATGTGAATGCATTAAAATAAAAATACAAAAAAAGTGTATAATCATCCTTATAAATCGCATTAATACCTATTGTCTTTCATCTAATACCTCATGACTTTCAAGTGGCTGCAGTGCCTCATTATGTTACCCTTGCTTGTTGGAATTTTGGGTAATAAAATCACAGAAAGCTGGGGAAAGTGCTTTTTCACCTCCCCCACTGAGATTTATCCTCTCAGTTTAAGGACTGAACAAGTGAGCCACTGGTCACAAGCCTGCCTCTCTACCCTGTCCAATGTGATTTGTGTTGTGATTAAAATAAACAGTTCAGCAGCAGTCCTGTTTTCCCGGCCAAAAAGCTGAGAAGCTGCCCACACACGAGCTAAGTTTCAGCAACCGATCAGTGAATGCACAATGAGAGTCGTCTGTGTTTTTTGGGGGGCTTTTTTCCTGTAGTTTTGACACCTTAAATGAAATTGAATTTCATCGATGCGTGTATGCCAAGTCTTATATTAGACCAAATGAGCTTCACTTGCTTATTCAACAACTGTTACAGGCCCTCCACGGTCGCACTGCAGCCCAGTTGGAGAGGGACCTACGCGTTGATTTGGGTTTCAGGGGTATGCCCATGACAGAGGAGCAGCGGCGTCAGTTCAGCCCAGGCCCGCGTACGACCATGTTCCGAATCCCAGAATTCAAATGGTCTCCAATGCACCAGAGGTTGCTCACTGACCTGCTGTTTGCCCTGGAGACAGATGTGCATGTGTGGAGGAGGTGAGTTCGATGCTGTGTTCGCCAGGTGTGTGTTAGTTGACCATTTTTTGTAATTTTACGCCTCGTTTTAAATAAACTGATTATGCTAAAGATCTGATTCATGTGACAGCTATATTGTGTTTTCCTGTTAGAAACTATGTCTTACTTTCAAACGGTTTGCATTTTATTCTCTTCCAGCCACTCCACGAAGTCGGTGATGGACTTTGTGAACAGCAATGAAAACATCATCTTTGTCCACAACACGATCCACCTCATTTCTCAGATGGTGGACAACATCATCATTGCCTGTGGAGGCATTCTGCCTCTCCTGTCTGCTGCCACCTCCCCTTCCGTAAGTGGCTCTTCTGCACCCCTCTGTGGTAGGAGGGAAAACTGCAGGTCGACAGCTCTTTCACAGGCCTGTTACTGGAGCGTTAAAGCCCACACAGACTTTTTTTTTTTTTTTTTGTATGTGTGTGTGGTTTTTTTAGTTCCCCTCGCAGCACAGATCTTGTGTGCCTTGATAGGGTTATTTCCCTGAATTAACCTATAAAATCACAGTAGACAAAATTAAAAAAAAGACTTATAAACGAATTTAACTCCCAATTAAACCAGTATGTGCAACTGTCAACCTAACCCTTCTTAACAATATTTAGTTCTAATCCCTTCAATTAACCGTTTTTGTTAGCTTGATAGCCTATTGTTTTAAGCGTTTTTGCATTTTAACCTTTCTTTTCCTCTCTGTGTTACATGTGTTTTGTGTATTTTCTTGTCTTTTTTTCTCTCTGTTTTTGTCTGTTTTGCATGTGCAGAATTCTAAGAGTAGTGCCAACACTGTAAGTTTGCAGTTTCTTCCTCTTTTTCTATTCTACTAATACTTAGCTCTGGTTTATTAACCATTGTGACTGACACTAACCCTTGCTTGTCTGACATCCATAGTGTTTCTGCGTGTTGTGCTCCTCTGCTGCTTACCTTATATTGTCTAAATCTATTGATTTCTTAGTCTCTGTTCATAAAGATTAAGTATGTCAACCCAGTTAGAATACTATGTGAATATATAGGGGGTGAAAAAGCCTAAAAAGCCACAGGGTGGATCAATAAGAAACAAAAGGGAGAAGATTATTTGGGGGGTATATAGTCTGCTTATATATTTTACGAGAGAGAGTATTTCCAAACGTCCTTGGGGGTTGCATCTGCTAAGCCTGTCCCATTTGTATCAACGCTAAAGAAGGCAGGAGGAGCCGGACCCCAGAGGGGGTCAAAGGGAGAGGAGGTGACCCCTGTTCCTGGGGGAGGAGGCGCAGGGGGAGAGGTGCGTAAAGAGCTTGAGACTCTCATCATCACCAGAAGAGCTAAGAGCACCAACCCAAGCCCTTCTGTCTTCACCTTGTGTGTCTGTTATCCCCCAAAATGTCTGTGCTCACTTGCTCTGATGAGCCACCAGATGCTTGCGCTGTCAGCTCTCCACAGCCCTGCACGTCCTGCTTACTGAAGCAGAGACACAGAAAACTACACCGCTTGGTTTTGACCCCTGCAATGCTGCCTTCAGATTTTCAATGTAGTCGCACCACAGTTTGATAAATCAAGGGGCCCATAAGATATTCAAGGCTAGCCCAAGTGTGTCCACACTACTGCTGTTAATGCTAAAAACCCACACTGTCTTTGCCACAATCCCACTGTCACCATTATATGTGTGTCACCAGGCTGTACTTTGTGTTTTGTAGAACACCTCATGTTGCCAAACGTCATCATTATAAGTATGTTTTTCACTAAGCCAGCATGACACTCAAGGTTGCCTTCCGTGTTTGTTGTGCAACAGCCAGCCGTGACCGTTTTGGTCCTGCTCATTGCAAGGCGCGACTGCATATTTTCTAAAGGTTTTTTCTGTTGTTTGTTAAAATAATAAGATAACTCAGGATTTCTTCATCCCTCCTAACTTCTGAGAGCATCCAGTGCGTTGTGTTTAAGTGCCAGTTTTTCACTGAATAACTGGCGAGCATGTGTTGTGTTTTCCCTCTTTCGCAGACGGAGTTGGAGAACATCGAGGCGACGCAGGGGATGTCTTCAGAGACGGCCGTCACTTTCCTCTCTCGTCTCATGGCCATGGTGGACGTGCTGGTGTTTGCCAGCTCCCTCAACTTCAGTGAGATTGAAGCGGAGAAGAACATGTCGTCAGGAGGACTGATGAGGCAGTGCCTCCGCCTCGGTGCGTCCGAGTTGAATCTCTTCAGTGTTTATAAAATGTTTAGATGAGCTGATTCTTAGTCGAGACCAGCAGTTCTCAACTACGAGGGCCGCAGGAAGAAGTGCAGGAGGAGCATGGGTGACCAGGTCAAGCTAAATTATAAGGCAGCTGTTGTGTTTTGGCAACTATCAGCTTCTGAAGGCTCGTGCAATAAAACAAACTGCTTCATGGCCTTGTTGCATATGACTGGAAGTGAAAGTTACTTATGTCAGCATTAAGATTACTGAACAGTTTTCAAATTAAATGTGTAGTTTTAAAGTTAAACATATGAAAATATGCCAGTTTTTATTTCCCTGAGGTTTAAAATGCTTTTTTGTTTATCGCTATTGGAATAAGTATTTTTAAATTATACAGATATACTGTAGATAAGTCCATCCATTTTTATCTGCTTAGCCAATTCAGGTTTTGGGGAATTGGAGGCACCTTGGGTAGAGAGCTTAGAGAAAGAGAGGGACAACCACTGGAGATTTGAAAATAAAAAAACAAATTCATTTTTTGCTAATTGGCAAAATAACCGCAACAAGCTTTCATTCCAAAATAATTGTTGATTCCCTTTACACCATGTTGGAGGCAGTCCTGGCTAACTCTTGCTAATAATTGGCTGTCTCTGTTGTGGACCACCTTTTTATCATTTAGCAGCTTGTGACAAATCCCAGGTCTCAATCCCAGATGACCCCCATTTTTCACAAGCTGGCTCAAGCTGACTAACAAGGAATCCATGCAAGAGGTTTATGTAAATAAAACATTCATTAGAGAGAAAACAAACATGAACTTGAGTGGAAAACCCAGGTGAGCTGCTTTAGCCGGTGAAAGCAGGCCACGACCGCCTCAGTAGGAGGTTCATCACAGGGTGCTTCCAGTGGATCCAGATTACTTATATTTAATCTCTGAGTCTTTCTGTCGCTGTACCTTTCTAAGGAGGAAAGATGGAAGGCAGTTCCTCAGTTTGAGAGCTCCAGTGATTGGTTAATTAGCTGATTATTGACTTATTCAGTGTTTTATAATCAAGTAGAAATATTTGATTGCTGGCAGAGCACATCAGTTTACTTAATTTCTTAGATTATTGTAAGTGGAGTATTTCTAGGATGACCTTACATTTCTGCTACACCATATTGTAATGTCATTTCTGATGTAGGGCAGAGAAATGATCACATCACAAAATAAAAATCGTTCTTTGTTTGTAATGTATGGGTGCATGTATGTGTGCTTTAAATAAATGCTTATACACGCTGCAGTCACGACATGCATGACTTCAGGACATCCCCTGTTTGTTTTTTCTTGAAATGTAAAAGCCGACTCCATTACACTATACTTACCTGTTTTTTTTCCTCTACCTCTCCGTCTCGTTCAGTATGTTGTGTGGCGGTTAGGAACTGCCTGGAGTGCAGGCAGAGACAGAGAGATCGGAGTTGCAAGTCCTCCTTAACCAGCAGCAAGTCACAGGACAGCCTCCACAGTGCCTCCACCGCCAGCAAGGTAGCACATGCATGAATCGAGGACGCATTCAGCAACACCTAAAACTGTCACAGAAACATGCATATGTATGACACGCCACCTTTTGATATCCTGTCTTCCATATTTAGCAGGATCCAGACAGACTTCTCCAGGATGTAGACATTAATCGTCTCCGAGCTGTGGTTTTCAGAGATGTGGTAAGCGTGCGGGTGTATTTTTGGTATATACAGTATTCGTCTTGTTATAGATACAGGGAGCAAAAAAAAAAAAAGATGCCTGAGTGTTTCTCTGCTGAATAACTTTGTGTGCGTGTGTTGTTTTGCCGCAGGATGACAGTAAGCAGGCTCAGTTTCTGGCGCTGGCAGTTGTTTACTTTATCTCAGTTCTCATGGTTTCGAAGTACCGGGACATTTTGGAACCCCAGCGAGAGATTGGCAGATCTACCAGCTTATCCGGGAGAAGCATCCGCCACGAGATTAACTCTCCAACCAGTACAGGTGACCTTTGTTTTTCTTTTGCTCCATCATCCTCCACATGCAAGCATGATTTTGGATGTTTGCATTGTTTGACCAAACAATGATACTGATAAGAAGAATCAATATGACACCAATAAAATAAAAAAAAGAGAAAATAAGGGTGTTACTTGAAAAAATGCTTTAAAGCATTAGTCTTTTTTTTTCAGTTGAACATCAAAGGTCAGTATGTTGTGGAATTTCTTGATAATCCAATCTGCACTGAGAAAATATACTTCTTTAATTGTTTATCCATAAAAAAAAAAATTTCTTCCAAATTTCTCCAGAACATCCATCCACAGCCTTCTCCGACCGCGACAAACAGACCCCCACCCCTGTGGATGACTCCCCTCGTGCCGGCCTTCCACACACAGACTCGGGCATTGGAGAAGAGGGCCATGTGAGCGGATCGCTAAACGGTTCGGAGATGGGTCTTGGACTCGGGCTGGGCCTGGTGGGGAGAGAGACGGATAAAGACAGAGACAGAGACATCGGAGGAGGAAGTGGGGGAGGAGGCACAGATCTGTTATGCAGTCTGTCATCTGATGTTAGAAGGTCACAGGAGAGCCTTTTGGATTCTCCCCATAACCCCGGCTCCACCCCCAACGCTAGTCAAGCCCCGCCTTCGTCCATCTCCAGCATCAGTCAAACAAACAAAGGCATCAATGTCAAGGTGGGCGTGTGATTCCAGCATCCACATGAGCCTAATTCTGAGAAAACAATAGTCAGCACATATCTCTGTTAGATCTCTGTTGTAGTTTCTTTAAATATTTGAAAATCACTGTGTTTTATTTTAACTAATAGAAATCTGGTTTAATGCAGTCAAAATGTATGCATCCATTTATGTTTACCCTATACTGTAGAGGTCACGTGAATTTTCTATTACTTTTATCGCCTGTATTTGCAGCTGGTTGATTATCTGAGCTTAGATGCTCCTTTCAGTGAGCTTATGTGTGATTAGAACATACTCACTTTTACATGTTAGATAAAAGAACAAAATAAAACCACCATTCAAAGCAAAATTTAGTGATACGCCTCATAAGTATCGTGTTCTGTCTCTCGTTCGCTGCTCTCGGGAATGCAGGAAATCCTGAAGAGCCTGGTGGCAGCTCCCGTTGATGGAGGGGACTTGGGACAGGAGTCTGGGCCAACTCCCTATCACCCAGACCCTGCCTTGAAGACGCACCCCATGCTGCCCATGCAGTTCCACTCCTTCGACAGGTCAGTCCCAGTTTTTGAACCTACGTGGGGCGTAAAACAAGCAGAGGTATTGGCTTCGGTGCAGCCTGACACATCCATCAGTTAAACGATTTTGGGTACAGAGACTACATTGTTTAGTGTAGTGCTGTTTGTCAAGTTGCTTTGTACCAGTTTTAGAAAAACTGTGGGTGCAGAAACCGATCGTTGCCTCATATGTGGATAATTCTCACTTTGAACAAAGTTCTTTTGATGGTAACATTTACAAATACACACATTGTGCTCCCCTGCCAGCAGTCTGTGATATGTTTTGTTTGATGGTGACTACAATGGCACAAAGACAAGAAAGGCAAATGCAGCTGAGTGGTTTGAGTAAAATGGATGCATTAGTTTAAAAATTCAGTTTTAAAAAAAAAACCCCAGTAATGTTAATTTTTGTTTATCAGCAGTGATAGCAGGATAGTTTGGATTTTAGATTTAGATACTTGGACACGATGGGGGATGATAAGTTTAAAAAAAGGTTTCAGTTTTGTTGCTGACGACATGCTGATGTCTCCTGTACAGAAACAGGAAACAATCACATCTGTATTATTAGTAGTTTTGAAATGCGTGCTCGCCCTTTCACAGTTTTGACTGCTATGTTGACATTTTTGGAAGATTAATCAGATCTCTGTCTGTATCTCTGCACAAAAGAAAGACCTGCACTTGTTTAAAAAATAAATAAAAGCATGTTCGCAATAGTTTTACCTACTTTGACATTTAAAATAGTCTCTAATATTGCTGCTAAGCTCCCAGTAGTCTCTACATCTGAAAAATAAATGTCCTTGTTGCTCCCTGATTTTTGTCAGCTGTTATGAATAAAAAGCAGAAATTACTCTTTGAGAGGATGTCTCGATATCTTTGGGGACATTACTGGGCCCTGAAATTCACTGGTACTAAAAGGAATGTGAAAAAAATGTAACGATGATGATTCATAGGTAGAAAAATTGAGTTTGCTAAAAGAAAGTTTTCTGTTTCTTAGGTCAGTTAATACATAAATTAAGAAACAGTAGTTTCTACATTGAAAGACCCCTCCCTGAGCCTGCTTATGCTGGAGGTTTCTTCCTGTTAAAAGGGAGTTTTTCCTTCCCACTGTCATCAAAGTGCTTGCTAATAGGGGATCATATGATTGTTGGGTTTTTTTCTCTGTATGTATTATTATAGGGCATGGATGAGCAACTCCAGGTCTCGAGGGCCGGTGTCCTGCAGGTTTTAGATCCTTGATCCAACACAGCACTCGAGGCCTGGAGTTGTCTACCCACGTTGTAGGGTCTGCCTTACGATATGAAAGCACCTTGAAGCGACTGTTGCTGTGATTTGGCGCTATATAAATACAACTTAATTGAATTGATGTTTGCACATCTGTCTGAAGAAGAACTTACCCCTTGAAAGCCTAATAGGAAGAAGTTAGTGAGGGTGGTCTACCCTTGGAAAAACTCAAAAACTATTCTAACTTTATTGATATATACTGAGGTGTCAAAACTCATCATTAGTGTTACAAAGGACGTTTTCAAATGTCATCTTCGTGGGGAAAAGAGTTTATTCTATTCTATTTTATTTATTTGGTGCTGTAGCATACAGTAAAACCCAGTGATTTGACAGTCTGACCATGCACTAGGCGACAGTGGGGAGGAAGAACTCCCGTTCAACAGCAAGAGACCTCCAACAGAACCGGGCTTAGTGAAGGACAGCCATCTGACATGACTGGTTGGGGTTTAGGACGGAGACAAAACAGAAAAGAGGATCATAGAGAAATGGCAAACAGCAAATGGGATGCACCACATCGCATGCAGTGGTCGTATATGCATATATGGAGAATTCGGAGGGTAGTGGACGTGAAGCACTCAGAGCGTCATGGGATGTCCCTCAACAGTCTGAGCATATAGAAGCTTAACTTAGGGATGATTCAGGGTCACCTGACCTACAGGGTTTATTAGAAAGCATAGTTTTAAGATAAGTCTTGAAAATGGAGAAGGTGTATGTCTCCTGAACTATCGCTCACTGTACTTTTACAATAAGCCTATTTCAAGGTCTAGACGTAACAAATGCATGGATACATGTTTGCCTGATGCCTTTATGTTTCGTCTTTCACAGGAGTGTCGTGGTTCCAGTCAAAAAGCCTCCACCCGGCAGCCTGTCAGTCAACACTGTGGGCACGCCCACCACTAGCGGAGGAGCCTCAGCTGGCAGCACACCCAACATTTTTGCTGCTGCAACAGCAACACCCAAGAGCATGATCAACACCACAGGTGGGAGAGAACACACAGCTGTAGCGCACGCTTAACCCACCCATGTCTTTTTGAACCTACTCGTGTAATTTCGACGTGCATATATTCGATATTTTACTCATAAAGACTTTTGCTCAGTTGGTAGTGTGTGTGCTAAAGGAGATAGAGCACATAGAGAACTGCAGCATGACAAAGGTGTTTGTGTAAAAGGCCTCAAGCAGCTCAGAAACCGCTCAATCAAGCAGGGTTGAATTTCTTCTTTTGTTACAAAAAGTCTTTGAAGCTTCACGCTTTTGTCCTTTAACAGGCAGAGCAAACTGAACCAGCAGATCCTTTCAGGGTTAGTTTTAGCTTGTATATGAGGGCAGATGAAGGAAGTTGCAGACTGCGCAGCAACTATAAGATACTTATCTTATGGTGGACGTTGCACATATGGCTCATACTTAATACTGAATGCAGAAAAAACAGAGATATTGTCTATTAGATGATCCTTGACCCAAATTTAGGATAACGACAACATCAGCAGACTTGCAGATCATCCTTTCTGAGTAGAATCATGCTCAGCAGATCCACTGCAGCAGAGTGGATTTCTATTTGAGGCTTTGTCAGCCTGTTAAACATATTGTACTTTATCATACATGCATAATGGATAAGGAAGGGATTTGTTCTCTGGAATGGATTCTGTATATTGATTGAAAAGCTTTTTTCTCAAACCGGGGCCATTACCAAAAGGACAAGCAGCAGCATGTCCAGTTCCTTTATTACTACCATTACTGTTAACTTCATACTAATCTTGGTTCTTGTTACTATTTTCCCTCCTGTCCAGGTGCCGCAGATTCGGCCTCCTCATCCTCATCTTCCTCTTCATCTTTTGTCAATGGTGCAACTAGTAAGAATCTGCCAGCGGTGCAGACAGTGGCACCCATGCCAGAAGACACCATGGAGAATATGAGGTCAGAACTCTCGCCATCATACAGCCTTTGGCCATTTCATTTCATAGGTTCAGTTCCATCCTACTTTATTTTGTCCCCCTGTCTCCGGCTTTTGTTTTTTATGTTAAATTGTCTTTTTTCCTGCCTCATTCCTGTCCCTTCATCCTCCCTAAAGATTTCTCACTTCACTTACACGTTCATTACAGGATTATAGGGTAAGATGAAGTTTTTTCTGGACTGATGTGGCTGTGGACATTTTTATTAGGCTCATGTAAGACACACCACATTTGACATGCTAAACTAATCAACCGCAAAAGACGGGTTCAGGTATCGTTCCATCAGCTAATATCAGCTAATATTAATCATCTTCTAGCCACACATATTATATGTTGTCATGCACACACACCCCTGACACTTCTCACTTACCGTACAGTATGATGCTCATCACCTCTGATATGAAAACTTTGTATGAAAACGTCACCACTTACTAATTAAGACCGTTAATGTCTTAGGCTCAACAGTCTTTTTTTTGTATTTGTAAACATGTAAATGAACTTGTCATTAACAAAAATCTGTTTTGTCTTCAGACTTTATAGGTGTCACTAAAAAAATTATGATCATCTGCAACATGAGGTCTTTACTAATTACCAGTTAGCGTGATTAGCAGTGTTCCTTTACCATTGTAGGAGTTTGCACTGTAACATTTTTGTTGTACTCTACTTAGACATGTTAGCAGATACAGTCATGTGTAAAAGCAAGTTTTCGCAGGAATCTGTGCAGTCCTGTGAAAAAAACTAAGTACACCTTCACGGAATTAAGAAGGTAAGTCGCAGCCAGGTGCTGCTAATCGAATGCACCTGATTAATTGATCATCGCCACGTGTGAGCATCTCTATGAAAGCAGATGTTTTGGCAGTTTGCTGCTCTGGAGCATTCAGGTGTGTTTAAGCACAATGCCGCAATCTTCCCCAAGTTTACTCCAACGTCAGACTGCAATGCTTAGGGAAACTGCAGAAAACTCAAGAACTACATCTCAGACTCCACATAGTAACACTGCTTAGGTTTGCAAAGCTGCACAGCTGAACAAACCACAACGAGATCAAGTGGAGATGTTTAGCTGTAATGCACAGCACCATGTTTGTCAGCACGGTGGTGGAGTGGTGTAATGTTGCTTGTTTTTCAGCCAAAGAACCTGCTTTTTGGCTCCTTTTGTTATACCAAAGTATTTTAGAGTAAAACGTGAGGCCATCTGTCTGTCAGATAAAGCGTGGCCCAAATTGGGTCATGCAGCAGGGCAATGATCCCGAGCACAGCAGCAAATCTACAACAGAATGGCTGAAAAGGAAAATGATCAAAGCTCAGACCTCAACCTGATTAAATGTGGTGGGCCCTCAAGAGAGCTGTGCATAAATGAATGCCTGAAATCTTCAGTGAAGTCAAGCAGTGCTGTAAAGAAGAGTGGGCCAAAATCGCCACACAGCGATGCAAGAGACTGATAAGGAAATCAGGAAATCATTACTTTGCTCTGTAAGGTGAATCGTGGGGTTTACTTTCACAGGTTTTTCACAGGACTCCATATAGTTGTGTAAAAAGTTTTTTTTCACATGGCTGCACATGTTCTTCTAAAAGTGCGCACACACAGGAGTGGGTGGGTGCGTGTGCATGTCTCCCTTAATCAGTGCGCATGTCTGCACGTGTGTTTTTATGTGTGTGTGTGTGGTTTGTATTGCAGTGCCTATTGTGAGGTGGCGCAGTGTGCGCTGCGCAGCGGTCAGACGCCCCCTGAGCTCAAGTCTTTTAGCTCTCTGGCTGGCTTCCAGGCAGCCCCCCGAGATGCAGGACAGTGTTTTAGGCAAGGAGATACTCGTCCTGTCCCCATGCCCCTCCCTCTGCCCCTCCTCCACCACACACCCTCTGCCACGCCCAACCACTACTAAATGTTCCCAGAATGCCATGCAAGAAAGGGCCGACTTCCTCAACAGCTTCAACAATTTTTCAGTAGCAGAGTCAATTCTGTCATTTCTGGCATGGTCATCTCCTCACACTAACCCCAAACTCCAGGCCAGACCTGAGTCGAGATGCTTGTTTTAACCTTCACCGCAGCTTTCGCAAATCATCTGGTTCTCCGAGCAGGTTAAAACAAAACCACAATTGGTAGATTAGCGACCCAGGTCTGTTTCAGAGATCGCATTACCTACAAAGCCAGGAATATAAACTTCACTGCCATCGCGGCTCCATAATTGAGTCTGCTGCTTTGTACTCTTCATGTCTCAATTTCTAAAGAATGGAAAAGCATTTAAAATGCAGCTGTACACACATAAAGACGCAGTATACCATTCAAGAGACAAGTCTGGCAGTTTTTCAGGTTCAGTTTTTATCACACTTTAACCTTCACTCATCCCACAGTGCTAAGCTGACCGGCTAACAATTATCCTTTCTAACTCATCTTTTTCCTAGTAATACTAATACAGACATACTGCTTCCATACCACACCATCGTTTTTTTCTACATTCTGTGTCCGACTTGCACTTTTTTCTGTTTCCTTCACCTGCTTTTTCTCTTCTCCTGCGTCCTGTGCCTCCCTTCCTTGTTCTCACGTGTCTCCACATATTTCTTTCATTCACATTTGTCCCTTCTCGCCTACTGTATATCCCCTGAGATTTTTCCTCAAACGCTCTTGTACCCTCATCTGTATGTTGCTCATGTTATCGGCACGCCTATCGTTTTCATCCTTGTCTCTCGATTATCTCCGCCACAGTATCACCACAAAGCTGGAGCGCGCTTTGGAGAAGGTGGCCCCTTTGCTCAGGGAGATATTTGTGGACTTTGCTCCGTTCCTGTCCAGGACGCTGCTGGGTAGCCATGGGCAGGAGCTGCTCATAGAAGGTACAGGTGCTGTACACGGCTCCTTTTTCTCTAACTGGCGTCTCTCTGTGGAGTCTCCTCATTCACTGTCCCTCACAGTAATGTATGCGTGCGCGAGACAGAGTGAGATCGAAAAAGAGTGAGTGGAGGGTTGAGA
>NW_005187687.1:132871-201274 GCF_000239375.1 Pundamilia nyererei | reverse complement strand
GTGTGTGTGTGTCACAGAGAATAAAAGAGAGGCTCCTGACTGTGTTGTATGTGTCTGTGCCACAGGTCTGGTCTGTATGAAGTCTAGCACGTCTGTGGTGGAGCTCGTAATGCTGCTCTGTTCTCAGGTTGGTAACTTCTCACCTCTCCTCTCTGTGTCTTGATGAAATGTCCTCACGCTTTCAATCAGTTTTGTCAAAACCTGACGTGCCTAAGTGTTTTTGAAAGGCTTTTTTTTTCGGGTGGGGGGGTTAGAGCACACCGGAAGCTTCAGAGTTATTGATCTGCCCTGTGAGGCAGGGACGACTGTGTAATAAGCGCATTGCAGATGTAATCTAATATCACAGCATAGTTTTCCCTCAATAATAATAAAATCAGGGCTAGAATTGTGACATATGCAAGGTTTAAGTTTTACATAAAAACACATTATGTCACAGACGTTGCATCTTAATTCGTTTTGTCTGGCTCATTTATCCGTCTGCTATCACAGTAAGCCAGTAAGCTCAGTTTACTTCAATAAAACTCCATAAAACTCAAAGCGAGAGTGACACTTACCTTCGCCGAGCCTTTCACAAGTGGAACCTGTCACCAGCTTTTCTTTTCTTTTAAGTTGTAAAGTTTCTCAAAGCGCTCTTGTTCTTTTAGGCGTTCATTTCCATCCTCTCGCTCTCCATTTTCTTCATCTTTACCTCTATGTCATCTTCTCTCTCGCCTTTTGTCCTCTTACATCTTCAGCCGTGGTCATTTTTAAATCGGTGTTTCAGGAGCAACTGCTTTCATCTCGTACTGCTCTCCACAATGCCCTTCTCTTTACCACTCCCTTTTCTTTTCCTCTCTGTTCCACTTCTGGGTGGCTGCTCGTCAGCATGTATAGTATTACCATTGGCTCCGGCCTTGTCTGCCATTAGAGACCCGGGAGAGCAAACCCTAGCCCAGAAATCGATCCTCCGGATGGGGGGATGTAACAGGAGATAGTCCCACGTGTCCTTCACAGCCTTAAGAGCCAGTGGAGCTAATGGAGGTCTGATAGTTTGAGGCTTTCAGCAGCACTCTTACCCTTCTCCACTCTCCATTCTCTCACAGACAGGAGCATTTTTACTTGTTTCTTTCATCTTTCCTTTGATCAGTGTTGCACTACTGTGCACTTTTCACACAGTCAATGGTAAATGATGAAACCGTTTATGTCCTCTGAAATAAAGCTTTTTTTAAATTTCTTTTTTAAGCCTTTTACGTGTTGATCAGCTCGTCCAGTCAGGGTCTGATGATGTAACAGCATTTACTGTGAAAGAATGAACAAATGTTTGACCAATTAAAGGAAATCCCCGATATAACAAATGCAGATGCCTTCACACAGGTTCACTGCAGTACTGTGTATTAATAATCAAGGGTTTCTGGCATGTACTAAAAAGCCAAGAAGGCATAGTTGTTGTTGTTTTAATTAGCATCATTGAAGATAAGTGGCTTTGAAGGAGGAATCATAGTTTAAAAGGATGGCCTGGATGATCTTAGATTAGTGGAAAAAATACTTCAGTATTATTGGTTGAAAATATCAATTACCAACACATATTTTATCACTGTGATGCTGGTCATTAGGTTGATGTTTAATGAAAACAAGAAGGCCAAGAAAGCAGGACACTTGTGTTTTCATGGTTTGAGGAAATGCTGGCTGCAGATCAGTTTTGTCCTGTATTGAAACTTCTCTATCCTGATGAGAGAGATCCTTTCCAGTATATGACAGTGCCCCCATTGCATGTCACGAGAGCTCAGTGAAAGTTTGAGTATGAAGGTCACTAGATCACAACGATATTGAACGCCTATAGCAGATGAATTCTGGGAGACCAGTTTTCTCCACTTTCACTATCAAGACACCAAATGAGGGAATATCGTTTGGAATAATCATCCCTCCTGTAGAGTTCCACGCGATCAATATCGGATCAGTGAAGCTGCTCTGGCATCTGCTGTCACTGCGTTTCTGAGGTGCTTTCAGCAGGTTTCCCAGGCAGGAACTTCAACCTACTGCAGGCTAAAAGAAAAATTAAATTCAACACTCCATTAAAACATGTTTATGGGAACTGAACCGTCATGTGTTTTCTTTGTTTTTCATCAAATACAAAGATATTCAGATGTAACTCTGAATATGGTACAAATATATTATAAATTGTTAATCCTGTATATACTGATATGTGGTGTAAGCTGTAGTAGATACTACATGTGTATATACTTTGCATTGCATTCCATTTGCATGCCCGTGCTATAATATTGTTTGGCCTGTCGGTGCTGGTTCCAAACTGATTTACTTGATAAACTTGAGAAATGTTTAAAAATGGGGTGGTAGATGTGGTTGCTAGGCAATATAACAGCATCATAATATAGCATCCTTTCTGATCTAGGACAGGTGACTCAGAAGGGAGTACGCTAATTTAGATTCTGGCAATATAAAGAAAATGTGTTTGTGACAAAATTATATGATACATTTTATAAGATTTCACAGGTGCATAAATGGATTATTTTAGCTTGTTGCTAGGCAACATGATGACGCCATAGTGTCTGATATGGATAAGAACCATCAGGGCACCAAGATGTATCTGCATGCCAAGTTTGGCTGCTCAACTCCTGATGAGCTAAGAGGAGTTTGCAAACAAACAGACACCCAAACATAGATTTTGTGTATCGTAGTAAGATTACCTGTGAGTGTTTAAGGATTACAATTTAATTCTTTAAAACAAAGAAATGGAGAGCAGAAGTAGAAGGCAGCACAGCACAGAAACACTCAAGTAAAGTACTTGTAAATCATATGTTTTATTTCATATTTTATTGAAGTATTTGGGTAATTGTATATTGCGCCACTAGTCATTCTGATGCTCTGATCCACTTTCATGAGCCATTGTAAAACCAACAGTAAATGAATTAACATTCTTTAGTCTCCAAAATAAACTGACTACATGTTTAGAACATGAATAAAACCAGTATAAAATGACCCGTAGAGGTGTGTGCGTGGCATGACCTGTTCATCATTTACCCTTTTTTACTCCCAGCTGTGGTTCATCGTACTCTTTTTGGTGTCTCTTCTACACTTAGGAGTGGCAGAACTCCATTCAGAAGAATGCTGGACTCGCTTTCATTGAGCTTATCAATGAGGGAAGGTAATTCATCACACTTAATGATTCTCGCAGTAGATCACTCTGTAATTCACACATTAACACTAATTCTGTATCAGTGCTTAACAACTAATGGGTGGGATAGAGCCCTAATGAGAACCTTGCCAGGATAAGTGCACAGTGCCATGTGTGACCAGCAGGAAGTCGAATCATTATTGTGCAATTACATTTACAGCTGATTTGAGCCGGTCTAATTTCAGTGCTTGCAGTTTTGCTTTTCCTTTTTACTCCAAACTACCCGAGTATCACTGCAAACCCAACAAAGAAAGCACAAAGTGGAAAACGACAGCATTGCATTGAAAACGAAGCAGATGTTAGCTGAAATCATTAGCCATTCTTATTGCTGCACTTCCCATCTTGTTGAGAATTTATGTTTTCTCTAAATAGAGATGGTTCCTTCCATTTTATTTTATTCTTTTGCTCTTTTTCCACTTACTTCCACTGCCAGACTCCTGTGCCATGCCATGAAGGATCATATTGTGCGCGTTGCGAATGAAGCAGAGTTCATCCTGAACAGACAGAGGGCTGAGGATGTACACAAACATGCTGAATTTGAGGTATAAGCACAAAATACAACTTCTGTTTGTCACTTGCTGTATGTATGCGAGCAAGAAGCCACAGAAACTGGACGATATGTATTGTTTTCAACATTTTTTTAAAAATCAGCAGTGCAGATAAGTGAAGTCCTTTTGTTTTGTGAGGGCTTCAGGTATATATTGTTCAGGTTTATCTGGTCCATTTTCCAGAAAGCAGGTTCAACAAACTAACTTTGAACTCTGGGTTGGACAAATTTAAGTTTTCAGCTCCAGAAATAAGGTCAGTAAACTCTGCGTTAAGAGCATGCATAAGTAATGGAGCAAAAAGCCCTCATTAATGGAGCTCTGATACCAAGAGTCACCATGGCAACAAGTAAATAATAAGCAGAGCTTATTTTTATCCATTGGAATATGAGTGTGAGTCGGTGTGGGCCATGACTTTTATCTTATGAGAAAAGAGTCAATTCAACCATCGTCTGGGTTTGGGTCAGCAGTCTCTGTGGATAAGCCACTACCCACAGCTCCTGATCGCAGCTGAGTGTCGGACCGTACACTGATTTCTAAATCAAATTTTTACACCCAGTATCACCGATTTAGATGATTTTTAGTGGAAATGGCCCCAAAGTTTTCAAACTGTGAATTTTCAGACACTGAAACCTTTACAAATTATGCATCTAGTAACTGCATATCAATGTATAATCGATGCATATCGAGGCATATATTTGCAGCCTGTTTAACTTTACAAAGTTTCGTTCTGTTTTATTGTCATGCTCCCACTTTTTCTGTCACTGTGAGCGATTACAGCATCACAAATTATTGTGTTTAAATTTAATATTTAAACTTTAGTTTTAAAACATTTGCAAATATTTCTGTCACTGAAGTGAAGTGACTTGAAAAAACACCTTTTTTTTTTTTTAGAAAAAACAGCTGCATTATTGTTCAAAGAATCACTGAGTTAGAAAGATGTAGCCTGTTATTTTAAACTGTTCATAAATCCATGATGTCCACTGATTGCTGTCTATGCGCTGACATCATTGACTGATTGATCATAAAAGCACTTGTGTGAAATATAACATGAAGCTAATATATAATTGGGATTTCATGTCTGCAAAGACGTAAAATTTTGCGATGAATTCACTCTGCTATTCATTTTTCTATCAGCCTTACAAATGAGGAACTAAAACCAGACAGCAGACAGGTTCACAGAGTCTGTTACCGCAATAAATGCCTCAAAGTTTTATTCAACTCTTTTTGGAACAGAAAACTCCGTTTTTTCTCATCTCAGGGTTGACAAACAGCCTTGATCCTCCAAGAAAATGATAATCAACTAATTGTTGATATTTAAGAGTAAATGGACTATCAGTATATTTTTTTATATAAACATTTTTTACAGTTTTTTTTACATTAGATTGCAATTGAGAGTTTCGGAATAACTTCAGATAAATCTTGTTAGCATATGTGCAATATAAGATAAGCAGTTATCCACGCGTGTATCTGCCTGATGTGTAAATATTAAGGATCCTCATCTGATCACCTACTGACTCCTTGTTAGCACCATGTCCTCGTCACAGTAATGGTCCACGGTCTTACTGTTTCTGGTCCTTGTTTAACTTTCCACGTCCCCTTCTCCTTCAGTCTAACTGTGCGCAGTACGCTGCAGACCGAAGGGAGGAGGAGAAAATGTGTGATCACCTCATCAGCGCCGCTAAGCACAGAGATCATGTGACTGCTAACCAGCTGAAACAGAAGATCCTCAACATCCTGACCAATAAGCACGGAGCATGGGGAACCATGTCACAGAGGTAGACCATCACTGTGTAATCTCACGAGCGATCCCTGCAGGAGTATGAGTAAGGAGTCAGATTTTGATATAAATTAATGAAATGGGTAATAAAAATGTGCAGTATCTGACTCCTAATATATTTACTGCCTGGAAGCATCAAGAGACTGATGTCCTTATTTTGTTTTAATACACTTCAGCATTTGCTCATCCAGACCTTCCTACAAGCTGGCGGCCACATGTGATGTAACATGTAACATCTAACCTTATCCATCCTTCATCCGTTATGCCACTATTGAAGTAACTGTTGGTTGTTTACAGTTCATAACTCATCAATATTTGTTCTTCCTCTTTATCTAAAAGCCCGTTATTGGTGTTTGTAGAGTTGGAAAAGCCCTCATGGTCAAATGATGCCCTTTATCCTAATAACGAGGAACCTTTTAGACTGTAGGAAATTAGTTTGGGTGGTTTTTAGCATAAATGTCACATATAACGTCATCTCTGTCTTTAGACAAGTGCCTCAACTGAAATTGCTCATCTTTTTTCCTCCCGACTTTCAGCCAATTACACGACTTCTGGCGTCTAGACTACTGGGAGGACGACCTCAGGAGGAGACGGAGATTCGTGCGAAATGCCTTTGGATCTACTCACGCCGACATGCCGCTCAAAGCTCTCGATGAGTACAGTCAGTAATGTTTACTAACATACAAATATTGCTTTGTTTTGTTTTTTTCCTGCATATTCTAACATGCTCACTTAAACATAAACAGGTACAGAAGACGAGGAGAAGGGACTCAAAAAAAAGAATTTCCGGAGTCAGTCGGTGGTCACCCAAAACCCGGAGGCAGAGCTCATGCTGGAGGGAGACGATGACGCTGTTAGTCTGCTGCAGGAAAAAGAGATCGATAACCTCGCTGGTAAGAAACAAACAAACACGCACACACACAGACAGACACACACACACAGACTTTGTTACAGTCCAGCTGAACAATAAACTCTCTGACTCTTGTTTTTAGTATGTTTTCGTCCGAGACTTTTTATCTCCAAAGGCAAGTTTGACATTTGAAAGCTTTGCAGCTAATCTAACCGTCTGGCTAATTTATCTCACAGAAGATTAAATCACAATTCACTAAAAACTGATGCAAATCAGATCAAACACCTTGTTTAATCCAGTGATTCCTCCCTGGCTTTCATATCCGATCGGTTGTTTCCAACAGAGGGGAAAGAAGCCAATGATTGGTCAATCTTAACTAACATGAAATGACCCTAATGTGCTGTTTTATATTCTCCTGTGATCATGCTTATTGGCGTGACCCGGATACTTGTATAACTACCTATAGTAATGCCTGACCCTTGAATTTGTCCCCACAGGTCCGGTGGTTCTGAGTACTCCAGCTCAGTTGGTAGCACCAGTGGTGGTGGCTCGAGGCACTCTGTCCATCACTACTACTGAGATCTACTTTGAGGTGGATGAAGAAGATACTGCGTTTAAGAAGATGGACCCTAAAGTAAGAACAAATCATTTTTCTTTATAAGTGATCAGTGCACAGAAAGAGAGAGGAGGAAAACCGGTAAATGACAGGGTTAACTTATAAGTCTTTCTTTGTGCTTTTTTTCCCAATAATGTGCATTTTCATTAGGTGCTTGCCTACTCTGAGGGTTTGCATGGCAAATGGATGTTCAGTGAGATCCGAGCTGTGTTCTCCAGACGATACCTGCTACAGAACACTGGACTAGAAGTCTTCATGGCCAACAGAAGTAAGTCTCCAGAGTTCTTACTGAAACGATCATACTCACAGGTGACACTGCAATTAACCCGCTTTAGTATAGAATGACTACACTACCTGATCTGTTTAAATGTACTCTTGGATATTAGCTCAGTGTTAAGTGAGTGGTTCATTTTAAATCAGCATTAACTGTATCTTGTTCTCCCTCTAGCATCTGTGATGTTTAACTTCCCCGACCAGGCCACCGTTAAACGGGTTGTCTACAGTCTCCCGCGGGTCGGTGTAGGAACGAGTTACGGTCTGCCACAGGCCAGGTATGCACAGCTCTGTTTTCGAAGGGCAATGCCAAGATTTGATAAATGGAGAATTACATTTCGTGTGTGTGTACATTTCAGGCGGATTTCCTTGGCTACTCCTCGCCAGCTGTTCAAGTCATCCAACATGACGCAGCGCTGGCAGCGGAGAGAGATCTCTAACTTTGAGTACCTCATGTTCCTCAACACTATTGCAGGTGAAGTCCACTTTAAATGAGCGCTGACTCTTCTACCTCTGGACCTGTCAATGATATACGTGTGAACAGAAGATCGGTCAAGCACACAAATCTGGCTGATATGTCCAAACATTTCTGCTGAGTCATACGGACGTTTCTTATTCACTGTGAAGTTTTTTAGCAGTTTAAACTTATTTGGTTGCTTCGATTGCCAAGGATAGAAAACGCACACTTCCATTGTGTATTTCCTTCATTGGTGATTCTATAAACACTTTAATGAAGAGGGCAGACAAAGAAGGTGACAGATTTGTAATAAGATGAATGCTTTGTCTGCAGTTTGCCAAATTGTTCTTTATATACTAGAAAACAGATTTAGAAAAATGAATAAAACCGCTTGTTTTAATACATGTCGAGATACTGAGTAAGTATCAGAAGCACACAAAGAAACTGAGTGAATATTTGTTTAACTCCTGACATCATTTATCAACAGTTTGTACTTTTATCTCTCTGCTTGACTTTCTTTTTTTTTAACTAAAAACATGCGTCTTTAGTTAATGTGTGTATAACATTTCATCTGGGCTCAGCGGTTCGTTAATATTTCAGCACGAGTCCGGCATAATGGATGTGTAAGATTTTAAAATATTTATAGCAACGTTTCTTTTCCCAGAGTAACATTTACACAGACATTTTATAGTTTGTTATAATCTAAGAGTTGTGTGTGTGTGTGTGTGTGTGTGTGTGTGTGTGTGTGTGTGTCCTTGCAGTTTATAACAAGACTAACGCCACATTGTTGTCGCTGATCGCTGTTGTGTCTTTTGCAGGGAGGACCTATAATGATTTGAACCAGTACCCTGTCTTCCCTTGGGTCTTGACCAACTATGATTCAGAGGAGCTCGATCTCACACTACCGGGCAACTTCAGAGACCTTTCCAAGGTTAGAGCTCCCACCCATAAAACTCTTTATGCACCTTTTCCAATTTCCTGCGTGTGTGCTACTTGGAGATGCTATCAACTCAAATGAATCAAAGTCACAAAATAGCATTCACGGTACATAATGTACCAAGGAATAGCACAAATCTCTCCTTATCACATCCCCACCAAGAGCGTATACACCCCGCTATGCAGAAGAACGCTAATGTGTGGTTTCTCTTCAAAGTATTCATCCAGTTATTTCTCTCTGATTTCTTCTAGCCAATCGGTGCCCTGAATCCCAAACGAGCAGCATTTTATGCTGAGCGCTACGAGACATGGGATGACGACAGCGCACCTCCTCACCACTACACAACCTTATACTCCACAGCTCATTCAACACTGATGTGGATGCTCAGAATAGTGAGTGCCTACTTAACACACTTATAAACTGGAAACAGCTAACTAAACACACGCCAGACACTCAGGGCTGCTTTTCACATGAACGTGTCTGTTTTCTGTTCCTGTAGGAGCCCTTTACCACATTTTTCCTCAGCGCTAATGATGGTAAGTTCGACCATCCAGAGAGAGCCTTTTCTGGCATCGGTCGCTCGTGGAGGAACTGCCAGAGGGACACGGCTGATGTGAAGGTAACGTGGAACAACCTACTGAAGTGACTGGTTTGAGGTTGTTGGACTAGATGTATTCAGCATAAAATCCATCCGCACTGAGACCTAACACCAGGACCGTGAAATTATGATTTCATTTCTTTCATTTCCAATTTGAAAGTATTTAGAAGTGGCCTTATGGCCTCAAGTGGTTAACATATTTGTTTTGCATATGAGGAAAGGTCCTCAGCTTAATTCCAGGAGGAGGCACAACCCCAGTTTTGAGGGTTTGCAAGCCAGCGGTGGTCGCACTCCAGGATAAATGGGAGTTTTGCAGGGAAGGAAAAGGCATCTGGTGACAAATCTGTGCCAGATCAGACATGTGGAGCCATTTGCTGTGGTGACCCCTTGGGAAATAAGGGAGCAGCTGAAAGTACCATATGTGAAATATTTGATAATAATTTGCTAAAGGAGCGTCAATAATTGATGTGGATTTTTCTTAGATCCAGTTAACTAAAGCAGCAGCATAGCCTGTTATTATACTGAGAGTGCAGCGGGTGGATTGTTAGATGTTCACCAGGCTAGGTATTTTGTGTGATTTTTGGTTTGTTGGCTGTTTGTTTCTGATCTTGGGGTGTTCGTTTTATAATATAACAATTTCAATGTTTTTTTTTTATATGAAAATGCATTGAAATTAAATTTAGCTTCCACTAAAACAACAAATAACGAGTTGGTTTTTTACATGTAACAAAGAAATAATTATACTGTAATTAATTTTAAGTGCTGCATTATTATTTTCAAGTACTGCATAATTTTCTGGTAATTTGGCAGAAAACAAAATAATATTTTGCCATCTTACAGAGCAAGTAGGCTGTACCTGTGTGTGGGCTGTATTATAGAGCGACTTAACCGAAATTGTTTCTGTTTTATTGGAAAGGAGATACAAATTATACTGTAAGTAATTTTAAGTACTGCTTAAGTAATTTTCGGTATTGTTTAATTACCTGGTAATTTTGCAGAAGAACAATATTTCCCCATCGTAAGTAGGCTGTACTCTTCAGGTCTTTATTTTTTCTATTATTTAATTGTGCTTTTTTTGTTTATGATGTACTCAAAATCAGTTACAATATCATTTGTGTCTCCTTTCCAGTAAGATATGCAGACATTAAGCAAGGTTAAGCCACCACATGGCACAGCATGCTCCTCAAAAAGAGGCAGTGACTGAACAATGTGTTTTTGCTCGTGTCCATAAGGAGCTGATCCCAGAGTTCTACTACTTGCCCGAGATGTTCGTCAACAGTAATGAATATGAGCTCGGGATGCGCGAAGATGCAGTTCCTGTAAGTGATGTGGAGCTTCCCGTCTGGGCCAAGAAACCCGAGGATTTTGTTCGCATTAACCGCATGGTGAGAAAAACAGAGACTTGTTTATTTTAAATACTAAACCTGGAAGTTTTGATTCTTTTTTTTCGTTGCCTCACCTTCAAATCTGGAGATAAACTGCGAATATTCTCTCTCTCTGATTCTTTCCCTCTCTCCAGGCATTGGAGAGCGAGTTCGTGTCGTGCCAGCTTCACCAGTGGATTGATCTAATATTTGGCTACAAGCAGCGAGGGCCAGAAGCGGTGCGAGCTCTCAATGTGTTCAACTTCTTATCCTACGAGGGAGCAGTCAACCTAGACAATCTAGATGCTGTACAGCGTGAGGTTTGTTGACGATTATCATTAAAGTGCAGAAATCGAACTTGTGCGTGGTAAGCCCATCTCTTCCTCTCTGATTCCAGCTGATTGAGGCCCAGATTCAGCTTAGTGGTCAGGTGCCCTCCCAGCTGCTGATCGAGCCACACCCACCTCGGTCCTCCGCCATGCACCTGGTGAGATACCTCAACAGCCTTAGCACATCTTGGCACGCACTTACAGACAAACACCTGATGAAAACACCAAGTCAACTGTAGGAGCGCTGCAGAGCTACTGAGCTAGCAGTGCTTTGAATCTTCATTGTTTTCATTTATTTATCATATTTTTAAAACATTTCTACCCAGTGCATCAATTATTTTTAGTCCGCATTCTCCGAGAGGAATAGCTTCCATTAGCAAGATGTAAGCTATTTGAAGTTTTATTACATACAGTAGTATGTAATGGTGTTTGTAGCCTCTCTGTAGTCCCTGCTACCCTCAGCAGCATGAGGCCTCTGCTTCTCTACATCAGAGCCATCAATGTCAACCCAAACCCGTCAGACCCCGAGCCCTCAGCAACCGGTGCATCCGCCTCCTTTCCTAGACCTAGAGCCGCCCTCAGTGTGTGTACCTGCTCTGACCCTGTGCTCCCACTAATATACCGTTTCCCCTGCCGTCCCTCTGTCCCATCTGTTCTGTCTGTCCCTCTCCCTTCGTCTCCATCCCCCTTCCTCCAACCTACCCTCTTGCCCTTTCTCTCTCTCCCTTTCTCTTTCTCTGTCTGTCTCACCAGTGTTTCCTTCCCCAGAGCCCTCTGATGTTTAAGGATCAGATGCAGCAGGATGTCATCATGGTGCTCAAGTTTCCCTCCAACTCTCCCGTGACACACGTCGCGGCCAACACGCTCCCCCACCTCAGCATACCAGCAGCCGTGACGGTCACATGTAGCCGGCTGTTCGCCGTAAACCGCTGGCACAACACTGTCGGTGAGTGTACGTTGATGGAAGTCCGTGTAAAATTTAAATTATTAAAGAATTTTTGCGACTGATTTCCCAAAGCCTGTAATGCTTGTATACTTACAGCTGAGCCTGAAGCATTTGCTCTTGTTGTTTCATACTGCCCTTTAGTCCTGTTTTGTTCACGCCCTCGATGTTGACATAGAAATATTTGTTAATTAAAGCTTCAATTAACCTTATTAATGACCTCATTAGCGCAACAGACTACGTGTAATTAATCATGGTAATGTGATTATACAGGATCACGGGCAGCTTAAGTGGCTTTTAGTACCGACTGCCACACGAGGCACTTAATTTTTAATGTACGTTTGCATCAGAGCTCCCATCAGAGAGCACTGGATCAGGCCTTCTTCACCACTTGAAGATGTGCGTATGTATGACTGTGTAATATTTGTGCCTCAAACCCTTCAGGCCTCCGTGGAGCTCCAGGATACTCCCTAGAACAAGCTCATCATCTGCCCATTGAGATGGACCCTCTCATTGGTCAGTGCTCACACATATTCACAGCATTTTATCCATTCAAAAAGTTATAGATGCAATTTATGTCGTATTTTATTGACCAGAGGTGGGATGTGGCCCAGATGCAGATCTGAATCAAGGAGTTTTTAATATTATAGGTTATTGCAGAATTTATCACAGATGCTTATATGCAGCTCTTGTTTTTATATAAGCAGTTGCAGACCATAGTTTTGATACACATGTTCTGTAAGTAGATAAAGGGAATTTCCAGATCACTGGGGGAGCTGTGGCCAAAAGCATCACGTGATGCATTGGGGATTTAGATATACTGTTAACCATTTTCCATTTTTCTGCCCTCATTAGCCTGATTACATCTTTTTCTTCCCATGTAGCAAACAACTCAGGCGTGAACAAGCGTCAGATCACTGACCTGGTGGACCAGAGCATCCAAATTAACACACACTGTTTTGTGGTTACTGCTGATAACCGTTACATCCTTGTCTGCGGCTTCTGGGACAAGAGCTTCCGCGTTTACTCCACAGAAACTGGTTGGTTTTTGTATTATTTATAAGTCATGTCAAGCACTAAGTACAGCAAGCATTTCCTCGAGGCTGTCGGCTTCCTTTTTGAAGCTTAAATTTATGATTCTGTCAGAGTCTTTGCTTTGCATGTTTATTAATTTATTACATAGAAGAGATGCAGGCTTTTTTGGAAATACATGCAGGCACATGGAGGTAGATGCTGTTTTTACTGATCCTCGGGTTTAAAAGGAGACACGGCTTGATTAAGTTATCATCACGAAGCATTTTTATCCCACCGTCGCCTTCCAGGAGTTTGATAAGGAGAGGCACACACACGTTGGCAAACTTGTCTACCTCCCTGCTCTCCACAGGAAAGCTGACCCAGATAGTTTTTGGCCACTGGGATGTGGTGACGTGTCTGGCTAGGTCAGAGTCTTACATTGGAGGAGACTGCTACATCGTGTCAGGATCCAGAGATGCCACTCTTCTTCTGTGGTACTGGAGTGGGCGGCACCATATTATAGGGGACAACCCTAACAACAGTGAGTGGTGAAATGGTGGATACAGAATGTGTGCAAGTTAACTAGTCGTTGTTTGGGACATGAGTGCATGAATGCGCTTCAAGGTCAAACATAAAGTTGAATAATTAGAGCATGTTTATTGTATATTTACAGCAATGGAAACATTTTTACTGCAAATGTAGTGGTTTGACTCTTAACTGTGTTTTCCTCAGGTGACTATCCTGCTCCCAGAGCAGTACTGACAGGACATGACCACGAGGTGGTGTGTGTGTCCGTCTGCGCGGAGCTGGGATTGGTTATTAGTGGAGCCAAAGGTTTGTACATCTTTATATGTCTTTGCCCAGAAGAGGTTTATTTGCAAATAAATATTTAATTTAATTATAAAAGATGCACATCAGAGAACAGTGGCGTGGACGCAGTGAACGTTAATCACAGTGAATGTTGCTTTTGCCAAAGCTTTACACTATCTTGCTTTGATCTTTTCCCTCAGAGGGCCCGTGCCTCGTCCACACTATCACAGGGGACCTGCTCAGAGCCCTGGAGGGTCCAGAGCTGTGCCAGCAGCCACGCCTCATCTCGGTGTCTAGCGAGGGACACTGCATCATCTACTATGAGAGAGGCCGCTTCTGCAACTTCAGCATAAATGGAAAACTGCTGGCACAAATGGAGGTCAACGATTCGACGCGGGTAAAGCTGTCAGGGTTACTCGAATGCAAACATTTTCATACACTGGTGTTCGCATTATTCAGCCATAAACCAAGAGCTTCTTTTAACTTGGACTCTTTTTTTCTTTTCCAGGCAATCCTGCTAAGTAGTGACGGGCAGAATTTGGTGACAGGAGGCGATAATGGAGTTGTTGAGGTGTGGCAGGCGTGTGACTTCAAACAGCTTTACATCTATCCGGGCTGTGATGCCGGAATCCGTGCCATGGACCTATCACACGACCAGAGGTAAAACAGGAAGAGGACAAAGACTGCGTCACCTTTGTGATGTGATTGCAAAAGTTTCGATGGTTCGCAGATGTGATTTACTGTGTTCTCTGCCCTCAGGACTTTGATCACTGGCATGGCGTCTGGCAGCATTGTGGCATTCAACATAGACTTCAACCGCTGGCACTACGAACACCAGAACAGGTACTGAGGACAGTGCGAGGAAGAGGACGATGAAGGGAGGCGAGGAGGTGATGCATTCTGCTGTGTATCTGCAGCACAGGGGAAACTACAGGTTCAGAGACGATGGAAAAACAAGTACCGGACCTTAGGCTGTATTCCCTTGTGAAGTTCACTTGATTTTAGGATGCGACGGCGCTGGTGGAAACTGCTTCCTCTGTGCATACGTGTATGTACGCGCACACACACGTGTGTAACCACAGACACTTAATACCCAGAAGATACACACCAAAACCTGCTAATAGAATAAGAAGACTGCAGAGTGGGGAGGGGGAGGCAAGGTGAGCAGATATTGTAGAGGTCTTTCATACCTGTACCACTCACAGGACTGGTACATTTGCTGTTCCTCAAAGAAATCCTAGGTTTTCTTTTCTTTTCTTTTGGCTATGTTTAACATTTTGTTTTTTACTTTTCATTTGAGGAGATGCCAGCACATCGCTTATTGGGTGGATAATTAATGAAATATGTATCTAAAGTGTTAATAAATGGTCAGAAATGAACCAGCTCTACCCATTGTTCAAAAACAGGTGCTATTGGCTTGATCTTAAATTCACCCTTGAAAATTCGCTGGAAGGTCTAATTTTTTAAAATTGTTGAATCTTGTTTAATTTCACCTGTTTTATTCTTTTCTTTTTTTGAATATTCATTTAGGTTTTTTTTGTTCTTTACCCTCAGCAGGCTTAAATCAGATTTTTATGTAAATAAGGCTCTGCTTCCTTCAGAGTCTACACTTCTACTTTCACTACACGAACTGCGCTTATCACCTTTAATTTATTAATGACTTGCTGTATGTAAAATACTGTGTAATAATTATTATAATGTTGACAAGGCTGATGGTAATGACGGTGGTAAATGTTTTGCCAGGGAAGGTAATGATAAAGAGGTCTTACCAGTGCCACCAAGGATGACGAACACAAGACTGACATGATTTCCTTTGTATATTTGGTGATCGTTCTGTCAAATATGTACATATAGTCTCGGTTCAGGCTTGGCGGGAGACTTGATCAGCTGAATAAGACTGGAAGCGCAAACTTTCACTTACCCACATTTGTTGATTATTTAAAAAATAAAAAAAAGAGAGAGAATCAAATCAATGTAAAAGTTTTGTTTTGTATTTGCACTTTGCACCAATCACATATCATTATTTATTAGCTTGGTTCTTTCTGGTCGGCTGCCATTTCGTTTAGGTCCATTTTCCTACGGGATAATTTGTGCATTGATGTTTGTATTTAAAACGTTGAGCTCATGTGTGATTATAAGTTTTACAACCTCACAGTTGTAAGCAATATCATGATTCTGTAGCTGATAGAGGCGGGGCGGAGGGCGGAGAGAGAGGATGAAATGTGAGATGTACCGTATGTGTGAAGCCATCTTGATCAAATGCGCACATGCACATACTCTATCGACAGGTTCAACTTACGTATCCAAAAAAAGGTTAAATATTTTTGGATCTATGAAACCCTAAAAAAAACTATTGTATTCATGTTTTATTGCAAAGATGTAAAATATGACGTGTGAGTTGGAAAAAAAATCATGATAAGAAAATAAAATATGCAAAGAATTTGATGACTTGGCTTTTCATTGATCACAACCGTGTATCACGCGTACATTTATCGCCATTTTGAGTGAAATCTTACTTCCATAAATGCGATTTCTAGTTAAAACGCTGCATTTTGCACACACTTGTCATTTGTTGAACTACCTGCTGTTTTTTTTTCTTTCCTGTTTGTGAAAATAGCAACATCCTGCATCACAGACATCAATACCCTGTTAGTAGTACAAAATTACCACTTTCAGTTTTCAGCATTTCCTGCATTGTTCTTTTCTAAAGAACCAATTTAAACCTACTCCTGTGGAGCTTCTTCAAATAACACAGGAACAGAACAGCCGTCCTCACTGAAAGTTGTCACAGTGATTATACAACCTGAAATTTCACAGATGACATTAGAGGTTCAGTTTTATCTATTTTCTTTTATTTCACCAGTTTAAAATAGTCATTTGTTCCCGTAGCTGAACATCTTTTTGTGCAAAATTAAACTAAAAGCTAAAATTATACACTAGTTGTTGAATTTGTGAACTTTCGCTGTGAAACTATAAACAGATTATTATTTTACTGCTTTGTTTTTTTTCTTAGTTGCCGCAATCTTGCTTGCTTGGCTGCTTATGAAAAATGGCCACACATTGCTCTCATCAAACATCATTTAATAATTTGATTCAATTCAGTTTTATTTATTCATTAAGCAGCCTGAACTGTTAATACAAGGCAGGATGGATCCATGCATCGTTTTTCCAATCTTCTGTTGTGAGCCCTTACCAACTGTAGCTTCAGTTTCAATTAAATTCCATTTTATTTACATAGTGCCAAAACACAACTTGCCTCAAAGCGCTTTATAATGTAAAGACTACAATAATAAAGAGAAAACCCCAACAATCAGATGACCCCTGGGAGCAAGCACGTGGCAGCAGTGGGAAGGAAAAACGCCCTTTTAACAGGAAGAAAGAAAATGTTTGTTTTCTAATAAAGTTTCTAAAACGCGCCTTTCATATTCACCCAGTGCATCAAATGTAAGTCACTGACCGGCCATTGGGAGTAACTTGGGGGTTCAATGTCTTGACCATGGACACTTCAGTAAGCCACTTACTTACTTACATAAGCCACTTACTCTGTGATAGGTCTGCAGATTTTAAACATGCCTCAGCTCTTTGTTCATAAATATATAGAATATATATCTCTTTATGTTTTAAGTGCTTCTAAATAAGAGAAACATTGGTTTTGATAAAATTTACATGTCAAACAGTTAAAATGACCAGGCAGTAGAAAATAACACTAGTTTAAGTATCAATTTATGCCACTAAAAGTGAATTTTATAGTCTAAACTTATAAATGAAATATTAAAATGATATGACTTAATTTTATACTGAAACATTTTGATTTCTATTTTTTTTAAATTAGATTTAAAACTAATTACTTTAAAATGACCAGAACTTTACAATCTGATTGACTGACTGACCTGGGTGTTTATTAATCCGATTACAATAAGAAATATAGTAAAATAACAAGGCTATGGTCACTATTTTAATATTAAAATGAATACCACCTCATGTTTTAAAAGAATCTGTATTTGAATGTGCTATTTAATGCTATCAATGTTACCTGGAAATATTTGCGGTAGTTATTACTTTGTAATAACCTTAAATCAGGCCAATATGTTTACATATTATCATATTGTAAAACATTAACTGTACAATTACAAACTGCACTTACTTTTATTTGCACATTATCAGCCCTAGTTATTAATCTCTTTATTTATACTTTATACTATACTACATCTACCATTGCTCACCTAAAAACTACGTTCAATACCGCACTCTATTTATGGTTATTATTGCTTTATTACTATATTGTGTACCCACTTTTGTTTCCACTGAGCTGTATAGCCACCGAAAATTCAATTATTAAGGTCTTGTATACCTAATTATGGCATCTTATTGATGTGTCTAGCGCAGTTTTTATAAAGATATTACCAGAATTGGCCAAATATTAATAATAAAAGATGAATGGATACATATTTTTGTATATATTTTTGGGTTGTATGTGGCATTTTTTCAATCATTTAAAAAAATAAATTAAAATCCAGGGATTCGTGGATTGGGAAGAATGAGCTGAAGTGAAACTACAGCAAAGCTAATAATTACATCCAATTTGTTTACAGTATATTTGATGCTTTATCTTATGCTTAGTACTACAGCCATTTTCCTAATTTTGCAAGACAAACAAATCCATTAACACCTCAATTATAACTGGAATGATAAACGAAAGCATTGCCACTAATCTCTTTTTTAATTAGTGTGATGTTTCAGCATGTATAGAAGTTAAAGGGATTTTGTGATTAAAGTTTATACATGGGGGAGTGCTGAGTCTGTCAGACCGTACCACCTGAAATACACAGATTAATTGGAGAACAGTGAGGATTTGTCAAGGAGTCTGACAGCTCTGGCTGTTTTTATTGCTTGCGGCTGTCATCTGTGAGCCTTTGTGGTCTTTACAGTTTATTGACTTTTCTGACAAAGTGTGGCAAAGATGAATGAACCGTTTTCAAATAATTCTCTCTGTACGTGCCATACATTTTTGTCACAGTGTCAAAAAGACTTCAACTCCCAATATTAAAAAAATAACAAACAAGTAAATGATGTATTTTCAGAGTAAACAACCATTTCTCTAACCGAAGCCTGGAATAAAAGCTGATGGCAGCACAGAGCTGCTGTAGTCTCTATGGAGACCGGGATCGGACGCCTTATAAATTGACAGGCAAGAGTGGTAATCTGTCGCGCTGGTAGACCTGTCTTTCAGGCTCTGAATTTCCTCTTGTAGTTGATGGCACTTTTGACCTGGCCTGTCTGGAGCTGGAGTCCGTGGGTGCCTGTCTGTCAAGTCTCCAAGCGTCATTTCTTTCTTACCTTCACATCCACATCACCGTTATCGGTCCTCTTCTTGTGCAACCTCCTTTCTTCATACTTTAAATGATTACAAGCCTGACGTGATCACAGTTTGGATGTATCTTGCCTTTTCATTTCCAAAACCTTACTGAACAGCTGAGACACATCTATGTACTTCATGTACAAAGTTAAAGAGCTTTAATAGGATTTTTATACCGAGTTTGCAATGTAGTCTACAGACATTATGAAGCATGCTGTACAAAGCTTCACTTCAAACAATAGTATTTCTTCTAAGTTGAACACGAGTGCAATACGAGAAATGACAAAAAGAAAAAAGAGGAGAAAAGATAATGAGTCCCTCATTATGCTGTTCCCTGCAAAGGGAAAGCAGAATCTCAGATTCATTTGTCTTAATTGTGAAAGTAAGACTCAGAAGGGTGCATTCACACTCACCCTTCAAGACCTCTTCATCACATTATGAGCGATATTTCCCCTGTGCCTATGCAGATTGCATGGCCCCGCCAGAATTAGAATATGCATGCACGGACTGTAATGCCATTATGTCAGCTTCTTTGGGGCTGACAAAAGGTTTTTGTGTTTGTATGTCACAGTGAGGAGGTGCTGGACCTCTGTGTGCTTTATATGTGTGCGCATGCTTGCCTTTGTTTGCATGGGCATGCACGAATGAGAGCACATGTGCATATGTCTGTACTGTATGTGCTCCCTGCCACATCCCTCAGGTGGAGAGTGCAGAGATGGTGGACCTCTGAGATGAGATGCTACATATCTCCATGTTGGTGAAGGAGCTTCCTCCCTCGCTGCTGCAGTCGGGGACAGAGGAAGAAGAGGAGATGATGTTCTTGAGCCTGTGTAGGGAAATGACGAGCAGCGTCAGAAGGAACACCAGCAGGCCGAGAAAGAGCCATACATAAACATAAACATTCCCTGGACGCCCTGGAGATGAGGCGGCCGCAGATGTGGAGGCAGAGGTCGGGGAGAAACGGAGGAAAGTCCCATTGTCTACTGACGAGATTCCGGTCTCATTTTGGTCCATCAACGGAACGTCAATCCCAGACATCCTGACTGTTGTTTCGTCATGGAATAACAAGAGAGACAAAAGGAAGAGGAGGGAAATTTATTGAGGAGCAAAAACATGTTTAGTTTAAAAATCCAGTATTTACAAAAAGCCTTTAAAAAGTGATTTCTCTTTGTCTGCTGAAGAATGGGAGATGCTTCCTGATGCCCACACCCTCACATAATCGCAAACAGCCTTGGTTGGAAATGAAAAAAGGATTTTTGTTCAGATTAAAAGTCAGGAAGCTTTTTGTTTTACTTTATTTATGCCGATGACACTGCCATGAACAGCAGGGGGAGTGCTTGTCTTATTGAATGCCTGTCAGGCTCGGTGCCCAAAGCTGTGCGTGCTCATAAATGAAGCCATCCTTATCTGATGAAATTAAACCCCTTATAATCAGCTTTCACAAAGACAGATGAAAACCAATCCTCCTCCACTGTATATTAATATTGTTAATAATATTCCATCACAAATTACTGCATGGCACGAAACTGGCGAGGAAATGCGAGCGACCGCTGGAGGAGCAGTCAGAGTCTTTGTGCTGGTGAGACACAGAGGGGAAGGGGGCTGTGCTGAATTTGGGTTAGACCAGCCTTGTGTCTTGACTTGATCTATGACAGCAGAGGAAAGACACTTCAAAGCGAGGAATAAATGACCATGACCGGTATGAAAGCTAGAGGTCAGCAGCACACTTTTCATCTCCCAGTGGTATGAGCTCAACTTCTTTCTTATCTTCTGTTCCTGGCCTCCTTTTCTCCCCATTTTTTATAGCCTACATTTCAGCATGCCCCATATGTGAGCCCGGCCACTCGTGCGATATTAAGGCTGGAGAAAATTATACTCCTGCCTTTTGATCTGCAGTAATCACCTCTATTAATCAGATCAGTGCTGCTGAAAACTGCGAAAGTAGCTCGAATGTAAAAACATGTTAGAAACTGGAAGGTTTCACTTTAAATGCTTTGCCATTTCATTTCATTATGATGTTTCATTCCGGAAATTGGGAATGTTGCTCTGACAATATTAATAAAAACATTATAAACTTGTCTCAGTGTCACAAAGTGTTTTTTAGTTTGCAGCTCAGACACCAAATCAGTGGATGTGGACTAATAATCATTTATTTAACCTGACCAATGAACACTGTGTTTTAAATTTAATAATACTACAAAGGGACAGTTAGCTAGTAGATTTAACCTTCATAAGCTAATTAGTTAACTAAGCTTGAACTAGCTGCTTGTTATTCTGAATTGGCAGAGATTAAATGATGCAAGTTGAATAGCTGGTGAATGCAAGTTATAAGCATTTTCAATCTATTAAACGCTCATAATGCTACATTGTTACAGTCATTAGTATTTTTATATATTATTATACACTGATGAATCCCAAGCAGCAAACCTCTGGGTCTGAAAAATGATAATACAGAAGTACAAAACTGAAATTCTTCAAATGGACATTTGAGCAACTGAAGTCCATGCTAACCTTATGGAAGCTTCTTTTTGACACTATTTTGATTGATTGATTGCATTTTTCATCAGTAGGCCAAAAGTTTTGGTTAGTATCTCAAGACATTCACACTAAATTTTAAATAAGTCATCTCTAAATTTGGATTTACCCAGAAGTGACTAGAAACTGCAAGCTACTCAGTGAAAACTTGAAATATTGAGAAATTTCTACTTCTGTTCGATCCTGTTTGTTATCTAACAAATAATTTCCTGTCATGCAGTTGATTAAGTAGCACACAGTAAACCGAAAGTTCAAATTTTATTAGCAAGTTGCTTACATCTAGTTAGCCATTTGTGGATAGTCATAGCAAATGAAGTTTGCTAAAACATTAGCTAACAACTGATGCTTATTAGCTTAGCACTCCATGCTTTCTTTCAGATAAGGTAATAAATGGTGGGAGGTGTAAAAGATTAGGCTCCTTTTTGATAAAGTTTACAGTTAAGGCTGCCTGCCCACTTTTTTAAGAGCTTCATTTTATCCACTGACGCTTTGGAAAATCATTACTCAAAGAGTTATAAGACTTGAACCAAGCCAATAAGCTACTAAGTGAATATGACCATTAAAAGATTTGATTTGGATAATAAATAAATAAATAAATAAATAAATAAATAAATAAAAGAAAGTGAAAAGACTGTGCAACTTAAATACATTTGGCAGTGAATGAACTAATCATGCCAAAATGCACACCAAATACCAGCTTCCAAAGGGACTAACTTCAAGCCTTCACGAATGGAGTTGTTTTCATCTAAAATATTGTATACTACTACTACGTCTAATAATAATAATAGTTTTGTGTGTACATATATATATATATATATTGTGTGTGTAGTAAAATATTTAGTACCCTAGTTACTGATATGGTGCTCCTAACTGCATCCACCGCTCTCACTTTCTAAGATTTTGCGCTCTCTGAAGTTTAAACATTTCCATGATAACAGTAACCTCCACCAATCAAAGAGATCTCTGTTTCAGCTGAGGATTGTGGGTAGAGTTCTTTTCCACAGAACTACAAATTAAACACTTTTTTTTATTAATAACACAAAGTTGATAGGTTTCCACAGCAACACATAGCATCATGCCACAATGTTGCACTTAGTAACAGTGGATAGCTGAATGGTTACAATATAGCGACTCCAAATCAAAATCCCAGTGGGGAAAATGAGGGGGATTTTCACTTCTGGAAACTCACTTTTCTACTTTCTTCTTTACTTGACTATATTCTACATATTGCTGAATAGTTTATGTTTTGTCCTTGTCCTCCGCTATGCTCTCCTGTCGTGGCCTTGAGGCTGGTTCTACTAGAGGTTTCTTTTTGTTAAAAAGGAGTTCTTCCTCCCCACTGTCACCAAGTGCTTATTAATATGGGATCATCGGATTGTTTGGGTTTTCTGTCTAATATCTGAGTTATGTACCTTACAATGTAAAGCGCTTTCAGGCAGTTGTTAATCTGAGATTGCTCTGTATAAACAAAACTGAACTGAATGTGCAAACCAGTGGGTGACAAACAGTGGCTATATCCATCTTTTATATACAGTCTGTTTTGTTGCACAAAGTTTCAGATAATTTCATTTGGTACAAAACTTTCTGTGATGATTTTTGCTTATGAAGTTTGGCAATTTGGCACTCCATTCCCAGAATCTTTTCTTCCCTACGTATTCACTCCATTTTATTCTCTTACTGTCCCTCTCTGGATGGTACATTTGGCAATAACTCTAGCTCTCTTTAATTTAAAGCCCAAACTACCTTCAGGGAGATGCACAGCATAATGAGGAGGAATGAGTTGGGCTGCAGCCTTTCTGTGATTGCGTGCTCTCTTGCCCTAACTCTGTATTCTTTATCAAACGCTCCCAATGGTTGTCCTGGCCCAGTGAAAAACTGTCTTGCCGCTTTTGTTAGCTTATAGTGCCTCTCTTTTTCCCCCAGACTCTTTTGGAAACTTGTATTGATATTCCCTGCACACGCTGCTCACATTGCCTTTCATTGCTTCTGCTGTCTTTTTGCAATGCATCGTTCTCTGTACTGTTTTCTCTCCCAACCTGACATCTTTCATTTAGTGCATAAAATGTTTTGGTCACATTAGATTTCCAATATATTGAGGTTAAAAAAATGTCAGTAATTAGTCATGTACACATCTGAAACATCCCCAAAAACTTGCCAGTGAACTCCTGCCTACTTATCTATCTTCAAATCTCTCTTCTTCTCCTTCTTCTCAGCCACATTTCCTCATCTTATCTGTTGGCCTCGTCTTTCCATACCACTCTTTCCTCCTCTGTATAGGTTGTTGATTTTAATGATACGTTGTTTTGAAATTTGCACTGAAGCTTGTTCATTGTGAGCTGAAGTGGCTGATAATTGTGCTTAATGATGCTTTTTGTATCCAGGCAACGATGCACGCTCAGTTCTTTTTTTCAAGCTAATCTACTTTAAGAGGGCAGGCCATGCAGTCCTTCTGACTCTGGAGAGGTGAGCCATACACATGCACACACACACACATGCACACACCCGCCTACATATAATAAATACCAGTAGCTATTTTCCTTAGGAATTGCTGCAAATGTAGTACAGAGAACACAGTTGACTAATTGGGAAAATGAGCTATCTTTATACAGGAAAATTATATGAATTTTAAAAGTGGCTTGGCTTTCACGTATTGGAACATGAGTTGTTTATTCCTGCCTCCAGTGAGTCAGCAATCTCACATCACATGCTTCTGTTAACAAATTTATGGTTTTTCTTCCTTCTGAAGGTTACACTAAATTCACATTTTAGTGTCAGGTAGAAACCCAAGTCTTTGACTTTATGTATCAAGTCTGTTGCAAAAGTTTTCTTTGTTGATCCTTAACTGCATCCGGCAGTGATGTAGTGCACAAGTGTACGAGATCCCAGAAGGCTGTCAGCAAAAATATTTACATTGTGTTAAGTTAAAATTTTAAGTGGCCTTCGTCTTATCTCTTGTTTTTCTCTGGTTGTGCTGGATCTGGGTTTTGTATAATGTATAATGTTTTGCTGCAATCAGGCCTTGCTCACTATTCATTCTGCTGACTTTGGACAGATCGTTGGTTATTTGCCCTTGAGCCTCCCAACACCTCCTTTCTCTGACAGAGAGGATAAAACGCTGGCTGCTGAAGATGGACTTAATTTCTTTTGCCTGTTTTAATGTGTGCGCTTTATTCCCATCTTTTTATGTGTCTCCCACAGAGATGTCATCTCAAAAAATGATGTATCTGCTCAGTAATTCATGATTTTTATTAAGATTGCTCATAAACATGGATATCAGATATTCAAGCCCATTTTGGGGGCAAGAGGCATGCTTAATACCTCATGAAAATCCTTACATCATTACAAATAAACAGGATTTATTTTCTAGGTGTAAGGTCGGCAACATAATTAAAAGCTTTGTGATCTTAAATTGTTGCTCAGAGAGACACTTTTTTTAATAGACACAATATAACATTTTTTTCTATCCATGCTGTCAATGTCTTCCTATTCTTGCCACATCTCAGATTCACTGAAGTGTGATCTGGACTGCTCTCACACCTCCCTCTGAGCAGAAGCTGCTTTTTTAAAGCCAGCATGGCCCCTCTGTTGGACAGCCTCTCCAACAGAGAATGAACACCACTGCTGGTAGCTGCTCCTCTGAGAGGAAATAGGATGAGTGAGGGCCGTACCTTGAGGCTGGACATCAGCAAACTTTACTTGACATGACTTACATCTCTGTCCTTTAATACTTTTCTCCCAGTTTTACTCCCAGTCAGGGTTGCACAGAGTTCAGCACTGTGAGACTGTTCTGCCTTTTAGTCCTCTTATTCTCATGTTTCCTCTTGAGTCTAGCAGCCTGGAGCTCATCAGTGGGTTCTTGCTGAAGTGCTCTCTTTTTTTTGCTCTCTGATATGACTTGTGTCTGATTAAGTATTTCAGCTTTTTATTCCTATAGCAGCATTGGTTTCTGGGCTTTGTCATGAACTTGAAATATGTTCTGTATAGACACGGCTGTCTGCTGCACACTTCAGCAAATTTCTCTGCGTATCTTCACTGTTGCTTTCTTAGACTTTATATTTTTGCCACTGGTCTATCTCTATAGACAGTGAGCCTCGATTCCCAAGGCTCTCTCTTTTTCCTGATCAAACTCCTTCTCTTTGATCTGCACAATTTCTCGAGGTCTCTCCTCAAACAACCTCATCCTCTGCTACTGGAGTATGTTCAGCCAAACTCCTTCTGAGACACGGTGCCGCGTAGCTTCCCGTGCTCCACTTTCTCAATCTGTTCTTCACCCAACACCCTCCTAATTTTCTCATCATCTCTGTGTAATCTTCTTCACGGTCACCATTCAGCTTATGCCTCTGCCCATTCGTCCCCATCAGCCCTCTTGTCCTATTTTGCATGTTTTCATTTCTTAGTGCGTATCGTCTTTTTTCTTCTTCTATGCTTGTCGATATTGCTGGACAGTGCACGTCTTTGCAGTTTTATACCCGATGTGTCGATAAAATCATAGAACAAAGCAAATCTTACTGTGCTTTCTTGTAAGCCTTGTATGAGTCTAATATTAATTACTTGATTAATAAATGTTCAGTCTTTACGCAAGTCTTTTTTTTTTTTCACATTCAGCACCATTCATGCTCATTCAGGGCCAAACAGAGACAGCCTTGGAGCCTCTCTGCAACTTTTTATTAAACCTTGTGGTGTCCGAGAAAGAAAATAGGCCCGGCCATTGCTGGAATTTTAACAATCCATGCATGCGGCTTATGCAAATATTTACTAAAACTGAAAGTTCCCACTGAGATGGATTCTCTTGTTTGTTTAGTTCTGGTACTAGCCCTTCACTTCATGAATAATGGACAACATCCATGTGTTTCAAAATGTCATGGCATTTGGACCATATTTTTTTGTGGAAGTGTGTGCATGTGTGTCGATGCGCACATACTTTTTCATGCACGAAAAAGCACACAAGAGGAGCCAAAAAACCCCCAGAAATCCTGGGGATATACATTGTATTGGATGCATGCAACACTTGCACATGCGTATGTATACTTCTATAGTCCAAATAGCAGATTACCAGGAGATAAAAGTAACCTGGATTTCAGCCATGCTACGTATCTTACATTCAAAGCCAGATCAGCTGAAAGCAGACCTAAGCCTCACCACATGAATTCCAATTTGCTTCTGCAGTTGCAAATACCACAGATAACGCACAAAGGGTCAGAGATATGCAGGAATGATGAAAGTATGAAGAAAGAGATGTTACAATATTCACCAGAAGCTGTAAACAGTTTCTCCGCTCTTCTTGTTTAGCATGACAACAAACATCATCTCTAGTTTTTTGTGCACTTAAGCAAAGCATTAAAAAAATGTGCACAAATATAAACATAACTGAAGAGGCTCCAGATTTAGAAAAAGGAGGCGTTGAACTGACTGCAAAACTACTAAAGAGCAAATTGCAGTTTCTATTCTGCGCTTTTTACATTTCAATAGCAAAATCTCAAAGCGCACCTGACTGCACTCAAAGCTTTATCGGGGGTCGTGCCCCGGTGTTCAAGCTGCTATCTGATTCTCTCAGATATTCAGGGCATGAAAGTGCTGCTTTCAAAAGGCCAAATTGGAGTGAGATCTCAAAGGTGCTGCGAAGGGTTTAATCTAACTGACAATAAGGTAGCATGAGTTAACCCACGAGCAGACAGGAACAGTGATCATCATGAATAGGAAGCACTGGACGATTTTTTTGGTCAGTGGCCAGTGTGGATAATGAGCTCCTTGCTTTGATGTTTCACTGTGTGTATGTGTGTGTGTCTGTTAGTTCATCCCTGTGGTAAAGTGTATTTTTACACCTCATTCTCATATCTGTTAATTACTCCTGATATTTCTGAGCGCCGTGGCATAAAACCCGATGCTGAGTTACTGCCTGTGCAGCTCATTTACTCTCTGATTATTATGATGAGCTGAGTGAGTCATACATCAGTTCAAATGCAAACAAACCCCGCTCTTGTCAGGATTGCTCTGAAAGGACGCTTTCCTCACCCTCTTGGGGGGAACAATTGCCCCACTCATCGCTTGTCACGCTTTTCCTCCTTTTCCCAACTGTCACACCGGAATCCCGCTCACCTTCCAAGTTGGTGACTAAAATGAATTCTTCCCGCCATGCATGCGTACATCTCGCACACTTTTCCTTTTAAATCTCTCTGACTTTGACAGAAAGGCTGCCGGTGACAGCAGCTTCACCGCAGCTCTGCGGGTGTTGATAAACCATAAATAAAGTTGTCTGTGAATGAAGAGATGAGTTCAAGCTGAATAATCTCTCTGTGTTTAGCAGGATCCTTCCTTATAGATCTCATCAACAGATTCCCTGCTCTGTCTGGTTCATTATAATAATTTGGAAAAATGTTGTAAAATAAAACAAAGTAGCCTGAAGCATCAGCAGCATGCATGCAGTTGCTGAGAAAAGAAAGAGGAATAGATACAGACCTTTATTTTTCTTATGTGAAGCAGCTGCTCCTCTCTCACGTTGTGCAAAAATCCATCTCTTGTTTGGTCTTTCAGCCGAGCAAACCAGATCTGTTGCCCCTCAGAGCTTCCCTGTGAGCCTCCCCTCTCCCTCTCTCTCTCTTGCTCTCTCTCTCTCTCTCTCTCTCTCTCTCTCTCTGTCATTCAGTGTGAAACACGGCCGCACAGGCTCGTCAGCCAGAGACGAAGCAATCACATATGGGTCCCTTCTAGAAATGGAGTAACACATATAAAAGGCCTACAACAAAAACTGTGGCTGCTTAAATGTACTGACACTGCCTTTCCTTGAGAAGTGGCAAAGATGGGCAGAAGAGAGGAAATTTTAATTCCATCCTCACCTCTCTCCCCTTTCCACTTCTCCGTCTCCACCCTCCCACTTTTCTCTTTGCTTGCTCATCAGCTTCAATAACGATCACACCAACGGTCAGACACATTCACAGAGCAGAGCCGCCTGACAGTTAATAAGCTGCTCGCGAAGCCTGTTAACGCCACACCACAAGTTGTCAGACAGACACGCAGGTAAATGAAATGACAGTTTTACATTTTACATTTTACATTTTAATACATTTCTGTCATTGTGTGCTCAAACACACAATTGAGCCGCCTTTGCTTTGGCTCTTCTGTTTGTGTGAGGGACACACGGCCCAGCTCTGTGCTCTCAGCTAAACTGTGTCAGTAGACAGCATCCAGTGGTGAGTAATAACCGGCTGCTGTTGTGGAGAGGCAGACCGAGCTGTTTAAATGAGACCCCAGACCTGCGGATGAATGAACAACAACAACAAAAAAAAGTGGGGGGGCGCCCAAGTGGAAAGTCGTAGCATTCAACATCTCTTTCTCACCTCTCTTCATCTTAAAGCTCTTATCTCGTGTTTTCACTCCCGTCTCTCTTCTCTCTTTTTTCTCCTTCACCTCCTCAAAGCAGTTAGCAGCGGCTAAGCGCATCTGTTCTGTTGAAAAGTCTTTTTATGTGAACCGAGTATGGACACATGCCGCAAATTACACATGAAACGAGGCGCCTTTTTAAAAAAGGCTTCCCATAACTTATCACTTGCTGTATTTCATCGAGTGATGAAACAGAGAGGATCGTATTCTCGACAAACTATGTCGATTTATAAGCAGGAGAAACACTCTGCCAGTGGTGTCAACCACTCTGGATTTATTGGGACAGGCTTTGAAATATGTGTCTGCAGCTTGACAGCAGAGATTTAAAGCAGACTGGTGGCTGTTACAATTTCCGTCTCTGTCCCTGCTCTAGGCCACTCTCGCTCTCTTAATAGGTCCCTGCATTCCTTTAGAACTTTGTAGATTTGCCCTGCCAGCCACGATCACACGACTGCACACCTACCAACATCCCAACTATCTTTCTGTCTGCTACTAACAACAGACCAGCTTCTTTTACTCCTGGCTGCCTGTCATTTTTTAAACCTGCTTGTTCCTCACAGTAGCCTCTGCCTATCTGCTTGCCCGGAAGCCTCAGCCGTTTTTCATCGCCTGCTCTCCATCTGTGGCCTCCAACCTGTGCTGCACATGGTTTTTGAGACTAAGGCACAGCTGTGATTTGACTAGATTGATATGCTAATTTCAGCATGCTAAAACCTTTTAAGAAAATGATGCCAGTGTGTTAATTTTAACTAGATAAAATTCTTATTGTGTGCACTATGCCTGTTTAGCATGTTAGCATGCTATTGATCATTTACTTCATTAAAATTGAGCTTGATCATGTCATTAAATGAAGGGTCCAGTAACCTCAGGTGCTGCTGGAACTGAAATATTTCACTAAAAAGGGACAGGCTAAAAGCCTCTAGAGGAAAAGCTACTGAATTCATTCTTTACATGTCTCTATCAAAGATTTCAACCCATTAATTATAATTATTTAATGTGTTTATAATTATTTAAAATTCTTACCACACTTTGAAATGCCCCGCCCCCTACTTTACCTGACTTTTCAAAAATGATTTATTTTATCTGGATGAACTGACGTTTAAATTGCTTTGTTTGGCACTAGATATGTCTTCTTTTGGTGTAAAGCACTCCAAATAAAATCCAGTCTCATCTGACTTAGCATAAATTATGCTTGTTAGCACCTTAATGGTATTCATGAGGTGTTAATTGTGTGGCAGATGTCACCTGTCTCTGCTCTGTGAAGGGAAAAAGGCACCTCCTCCTCCACAGATGCCTCTATCTCCTGCCATCTGCCCGCTGACATGCGCACCAGAGAGGAATAGCAGCAAAGAAGAACGCAGGGCAGAGATGAGATGACTTTATTTAACATCCACATCCAGCATCGGCAAACATCACCGCTGGTATTCAGGTGTACGTACTCTGACAGCTATGCTAGAAAAAGGGCTTTGATTTATTGGATCTGCACAAATATATATATGACTATATTTTGATTGGCAACCCAATAAGAAGCTGGTTTTGCGTTTCATTTAACTACTCTAATAATTATTTGGCCTGATCTCACACCATAGAAGACTATTTCTAAACCTATCAAAGGGAATCACTGCAGACACAGAACTTTTTTTCTAAATAGGGAATATGCTAGGCAAAGCTAATTAAGGCAATGGGAGTACATGCACCCTCACTCTGTGCAAACTCAAATGTTCTTGTGTGCGTTTTTGTTTCATGTGTGTGTGTGTGTAAGAGCAAGAAAGAGGACTGAAGGATAGAGATAAGCGCTTCGGCCTCAGCTGGCTTTTGTCACTAATCCCAGAAGGCGAAGAAGTAGCTGCCGATTCCATGTCATTCCCTGATTTCCCAGCCTGTTCTCAGTCCATGCCATCCTAGAGCTGCCCTTGTAAGGACACCAGTCTCTGCACTGCATGTTAATGAGAAGAAACATGCAGCAGTCAGGGTACAGCTGCAAAGGAAATCTCTGTTTGCTAAAACCCGTGTGAACACAACTATGAACTCTGAGATAAACGGCAGGAAAGTGTCACAATATTAGTTACGGATTATGTTCCAAGATGCGTACATTTTAGATGTGCCGCAAGATATGATTTACATCCCTCTGGTAATTTGAACCAATTTGCCGAGCATCCCGCTGAGAGGGAGGCTCATAAAAAACAAAATTTCCCTCTGTGATGAGCACAGGAAAACTGCTTCATATTCTCTCCTGACTGCAGGAGAAAGTATTGCTGCGTCTTTAATCACGGGGAGGCAGCGTGCCTTTGTCTCCAAGATGTACGAAATTATTAGTGACATTTGAAAGATTCTGAAACCAATAAATATGCAGCACACTGCCGCTTTTTGTCTCATGGCGGTGGCGTGCCAATCAGAGTGATCTTCAGAGATCTGAGAGCGTGGAGCAGAACGAACATACTGAGGCGTATCAGTGACACACCCACATGTCCACGCACACACACACAGAGGACAGAAGCCTGATAGGCGAGCACTTGTCCAGAATAACAATGAGAGATAGCAATGTGATACTGGGGCTGTCTCAAACCACCCCCTAGCAGTGCGGGCAGCTCGACCACAAGAGCACAAGCGTAAGCTCAAAAGTCCGACAGCCGACCGAGGCACCATCCTACTCCAAACTTCACCATTAATAGCACTTTGCAATTTTTTGGCGCTCTCCTTCTGCAGGGTACACTCTAAATTCATGAAAGAGGAGAAGAAAGAAAAACATCCTCAAAGTCAGATTCATTTGAATATATGAATAATTTACTGCACCAAAAGATTTGAGGCCCTTAAATTGCAAAAAAAAAAAAAAAATAGAAGCCCTTAGTCTCTTACTCAGACATTCATAATTCATATGTCCCACAGCTCTGACTGGGAGATATTTGATGTACGAGCAGTCCGCAGAAGGTACTGGGGATACAAGGACAAAACGCGGCACTTTGTCTTTCAGCGTGATTACTGAATCGTTTTGTCTTTGCTGTGAATATCAAGTGGTTGACTTTGTTTTCTGTTCTGCTCTCTCCTCCTTTATGTTTTCCTCTCATTTTTTTAATTAATGAAAAGGGAAAAAAAAAGAAGAAAAATGCAGTAAACAAAGTTTTTGTCAAAGGTTTGTTATTGTGGCACGCCGTGATATAAAGTGTAGCCCTGGGGTTATAAACTGAACAGCCTGTGTGTGTGTGTGTGTGTTATAGGGCATCCTGATTTAAGCAACATAATTATCCTGCCATTATAAGAAACAGACAATAGCACACCCCTGCTCTCTGTGCTAATTTTCCTTTCATGCCTCTGGTTTACTGCAGTGATGGACCTCTTAATGAATCAGACTGGCACCAAGCTTCCGCATCATATCCCTGATTAAAAAGTCCTTAAATCTACATGACAGCTTATAAGTAAACAATAAATAGAGTGGGTGGACGGTGGGAAACAATATGACCTTTAGTTAAGAGACAAGGGAGGAAGATTGTAGTCATCATATTTAATGTAGGTTGTTGGCATCTCCTGCGAGCACTTAGACTCCGTCCTGCAGTTTTCTTCAGTTTGGCACAGATGATTTGTCCTCTTTGGAGTTCTCTGATTTGAAAATGTGCTTATTAAAGCACTGATTGCCTTCTTTAAGAGCCAGTCACTGCTGCTGATCAGTTTTCAACCCCACACGAGGCCTGTGTTGGCAGCAACTAACAAAGCAATGCTAGAGTTAAAGACCTCTTCTGTGTGGTGTTTGCGTGTGCAGATAGGCTGCAGAGACAACGCCATACAATGGGCTTGTGGGAATAGGGATTGGGATAAGCTTAATCAGGCTGAGCTGCCAGTGTAGGTTAGCTACATAATATTTCCTCTTCTTTGAGCAGCTGTAGCATGAAAATGGCAAAAGGTAAAAGGCAACTGTAAGAAGATATATCTGACTACATTCCAGTTTGCCATCCTCTAAATGTGCCATCACTGGGATGATTCACTGGACTCTGATGATACATTCATGACCAATTAAATCTTTTTTCTTCTTGCAAAAACCAGTGAATTGGAAAATATCTGTCCAGCAAGAATAATCCTCAGCAGATTGGGGATGCCTTTTCATCTCCTTATCCTTCAAGTTAGTGGCAACTTTCATCATCCTTGCTTCTATTTTTGAACTTTTCTGTGCTCAGGATGGGAGACAGTCTCAGCTCTGGTCCCTCTCAGCACTGTAACACCTCTGGACCAAAGGCCTCCTAGAGATATGAAACTCGTCCTCAGCTTGGTGTCTCCTGGACTGTCCTGCTCAAACCCCCAGCACATCTGATGCATCCAAGCCTTTCACTGGCAATGCATCCCACTAATGAAATGGTACCAGCCCTATGCTATCTGTCACGGGCAATCTGCATCTGCTTAGGGAATGAACGGAAATGAGAATGAGAGATTAAGAAAACAGAGGAAGACGGACAGACTTTGTGTCCCATGAGCTGGTGCCTGTGCAGATATTGATTTTATTTTAACAGAAGAAAATAACCACATCAGGAAACCTTATCCCCCATGCCTACTGTATAAAATAGGCGAGGATATATTATCAGGTCTTTGGTAGAACAAAGTTCCAAAAGCATTTTTCCTGTTAGAAAGAAAATTACTGCTCTCCCTCGACGTAACATCCTCCTGTTTGTGTTTGTTTCTCCCACACACTGATTCAACAGATGACGGATGATTCAAATTTTAACGTATCAATTTACATTACATTCCTTTGGAGGAAAAGAATACACAGCTGAGTTTAAAAATGACATATAACAGTGGAAGAAAGATGCTCCTTCCTCTGCTGTGGCATGAAAACACTGTTTAAATCCAAATCATCAAACATGAATTTTAAACACATGAATATATTGTTATATGTGTGAGGAAAACATGTCTAAAAAGGGTCGTTTTGAGACACTGTGGACTCTGTTTAAAGGTGGAAGGTTTGGTAATGTGCCCGTAAAAAGGCACAGTCGGCTACAAGCGAAGGAGCCTTACATCAAATACTAGTGTCAGAACATATTAAGAGCAATGATTGACTCGAGGCTAAAGAAGCATCCTTGTGACCGAAAGGCTAAAAGTGGGAATTTCTAAACTTAGCAGCAGCATGACTGCTTCCTAAATACCTCTATACCTGTAGTTCCTGCTGTGACTAAATAACACTAATAAAAACAACAACTCAAGATTATTCCACAAGGTCTGTTGCCAAAGAAAGACATAGACTTTGAGACACTTTGGAATTTTAATTAGCTGAACATTTCCTCGATTTGCATCACCTCCTTTCCCGAGTGGGCAAAAGTTCAGGGCTTTTTTGCTAAATTAAATTTAACAGGGTCACAGTGTCATATGCTTAGAATTTTATTCAAATCTTATTATTATTATTTCCTTGCACCATGACTGAAGAGAAAGCCTGCCACCTGATGGACTACACAAAATGTGCACTCATTTTTCTCAGGCAAAACACACACAGGCTTCAATAAAGATCATTCATTCTCTGTGAATCCACTGACTACACATTTTTGTGTTTATACTTATGTACATGGAAACTCCCTGTTCAGGGGCACATTACATAAAGGTATTTTTTAGCTTCTAGCAATTTATAGCTTCTTGGAATACATTTTAATGTTTGGATATGAATGTTTCCGCTTTGTTTTCTGCTTGTTTGTTTTTGTTTTTTTGGTGTAGTTATCTAATAATGGATCAGTTGTGACTCCGACAATGTGTCATCTTAAAAATGTAAAAGATATTATTTGCATTGCTGCTTGTTTTTGATCAGTGGCTGTTGATCAATGGTCATGACAATTTGCATATTAATGATCAAAGAACTGACCTCACAGCCCATTGTTCACCAGAGGTGCTAGTTTCAGTCATTGTGCAGAGGTACTGTTTATAGGTTTGGGGAAGCCTTCAGGAAACCTGAGTAAGGAAACATTTCTCCCACTGAAAACGCTACGTCAAGATGAACAAAATCAACTTTCTGTGACTTCCTTACCTGCATGATTGAGCCTGCATCAAGACGTGGTGCTGAAGGTTCTACAAAAAGTCTTTTAACATGATAACTTGTCTTCTACTTATGGATCTTTATTGACTACAGCTTAAAATCAACCCATTTAAATGAATTCAGTCAATTCTGCCATGAAAGTTCAAATTTCACATTTCAAATTTTATTTGTCACGTTCACAGTCATACACATGCAGTGAAATGCTTGTTGCTCTGCAATGCCCGACCATAAAACTACAGGAAACATTTACAGGAAAACGGATATAAGAGTTGCATAATAGATAAAAAAAAACAAAACAAAACATTGAAGTAAGCTTGTAAAGAATAATATGTAAAGAATAAATTAAGAATTTTAGCTAAGAAGTAAAGTTTGAATTAAGAATGAAAGTTACATTTTAAAATAAAATGTGCAATAAACAAATTGAAGAAATTATAAAAAAAAAAGTGTGCAAATAAACAGTGTGCAAAGTAACAGTTTACAGTGGAGTAAACAGGTTACTGAGGTATAGTAATGAGGTACATCATGTTATTATTATTAGAGTGCATGTGCATTGATGTGATGTATGAGAGAGTCCAGTCCTACAGTCCTACACCTGGTTTAGAGACCGAATAGCCTGAGGGAAGAAGCTCTGCCTCGTTCTCTCTGTTTTGGCCTTAAGGGAGTGGAAACGCTTCCCAGACCTCAACAGTGAGTAGTCCATTGTTGGGGGGGGGATGGTCAAATACACTCAGAGGCTTTTTGATGGCTTCTAAAAGCATCTGATTGAGAAATTGAAAGAAATCATCAAAATCCCACAAATTGCTATGACATCCATGTCCATGATGACTGAAAGTAAACTTCTGACGACACATGGTTGTGTGATCAGGCCTGTACAGCTTCAGGTGTTTCACCAAATGCTGCTTGATGGAGTCAGCAGATTTAAACAGTGACCCAGATAAATGTCATCTTTACTTTCTGCTGTCACATTGTTCCTCCATCCATTGCCAGGTTTCCCATGTTTTAGCACGTGAGTGAGAGAAGACACAACGTTAATATTATTTATAATATAATATAATATTTATATTTATAGTTGTGAAAATAAAAGTAGGTAAATAGATTTTGTACTCAAAACTTTACAAAGGTTAGGGTTAATCAGTGTGTATATTTTTGTAACGCCCACAACTTTATAGATGACGAATATGGTAAGAAAGTGAGTTTAAAAATACTATTTAACATTATTCATAAAGCAGAAGAGGGAAAAAGGCCAAGTGAGATTCTCTGTCAAGCAGTTTTTTCAGCATGTTATAAAATGATAAAGTCCTCTACGATTCACAGAAATAATCTTTTCTTTTTCTTCTTTTCCCTTTTTTGGCAAAGACTATTTATATGTGGAGTATGGCGAAGAGTATTAATAACTTATACATGCAGGCAGCCTTCCTGTTCAATAATTCTCCTACAGCCCCTGCAGCACCTGTAGATTTAATAAAACACACTGACCGAACACAACTCATTTTTCTCGCCTCAGGGCATCAGCTAAGATTGATCTATAATATGTGGAGTCGAAGTTGTGAAGAGTTCAAATAAAACTAATCAATCACGGGAAAATATTGAGCGGATAAATCCAGTAACCCATGTGACGTTGACCGTCGGCGGTTGCGTTCTGCCACGTGATTGGACAGAGACTCAGGAGGAAATAGCTGATTTTCGAGGCAAACATCGCCGAAAGAAAGTTAAAAAAAAAACCCTGCTACACCCAGAAACCTGCTTCAAGTCACGCGAAGAGATCCAGAGGGCGCTGTTGGTACAGATTATTAACAACCAAGTCAGGGGCAGCTGTCGATTGTCCGACTTGGTCGGTGGTGGTGACGCTGAAACGCTAAACTGCTAACTGCACTGATCCTGATCATGGTGAGTTTACAGTTAGGAACAAATACACTAAAAAGTACATGTAACCATGAGCGGGCAGTGGTCTGTGATACATCGGGGTGATGCACTGTGTTTTCACAGTGCAACATCCTGTTTTCCTTGATTTTTTTCTGACTGATTCCTTCTGCAAATTTTTAGTAACCATGGCAATGTGAGACCATAATTGCACGGGGAATATTAATAGTGCCGTGCAGGTCCTGAGTCACCCCTGATTCCTGGATATTTTTCCTCCAATGATCCAGACTTTCTTGTATTTTTTAAGTGGTCTTGAGCAGTAGCTCTCCAGGCTTTCTAAAGAGCTTTCACGGTGTTTTTTTTTTCACCCATTTTCTGTCCGGTCCGAGTAATATTTTTGTTTTCTTCGGGTTTCTTTTATTTATTTGTTTGTTTGATAAGGCACTTAACACTGACACGAATGATTAAAGCTTAAAAATAATATATCAATGTTGCATCTACAACAACTTAGCAAATAAACAATTTTTAATATCATACTTAAAAAGGCCGACACAAAAACATCATAATTTATTCTAACTGCTTTTTTGGCGAAGAATTTTCAGTCGAAAATTTTGAAATGTATCCTGCATTTTCATGTATGTTTGCACATTTCAATAAATCTGTCCTCCAAAAAACCTTCTTTTTTTTAAATTTTTCTAAAATATAAAGAAAGGAAGGGTGGCTCAAGACTTTTCACACCACTGTAAATGATTCTTTATTTCATTTTTAGAAAATATGAAAACAATGCATACTAATCTTTCCTTACTGAAAGATTAAAAACATGCCTTTTTAAAAAATAGAATTACTGAAAAGACACTGTGTTCACACGCTTAGTGAATGGGAACTTTTATACTTTTTAACATCCTAATAGTGGATTATGCTTCTGAAGTCGCAGAAAGTTGATTCTGTTCATCTGGACGTCGCATTTTCAGTGGGAGAAACTTTTCACCACTCATCCCAATGACTTCTTCAGTCTTAGCTGACTCCAGGTTTTCCCACCCTTCCAAACAGCGCATGCACTGACTAACAATGGGCTGTGAGTTCAGTTTTATGACTGTATACAGTTGTCATGACCACTAATCAATGACCATGAGTTAATGTAATTAGCGAACTGTGTCCTGATATATTTATATGGCTCAGTGGTATTTCAGAACAGGATAATAGACCCCTTCTTTCACTTCCTCCATATGCAAAGTAGACATTCTGGGTGAAACTGGGGAACTTATGGCACGCCCATGTTTATGCCATATTTGTCTACATAGTGTGTTGATGTTTGTGACACACAACTTCTGATTATTAGATCAAAAGTAGATCAAACTTCCTTTACTGCCTGATCTCATACTTTAAATTCGGATACATTTTGAAGAGTTTACTTATCTCAAAGTCTTTATTGGATCTGCTTTTCCTCTGATTTTTAGTACATTAATGGTAAAAACAAAACAAAACTGTCTCACCTGTTTGTTTAGCAGGTGACTCTATGATTTTTGAAGCTTGGAGACCCTTAACAGAGGATTTCATTTATAGATTTAGACTCGTAATTTTTCTGCAATCTGCGACTGAATCTCGGTTCCTGTAATCCGCCATCTTACTCACGCACTAGCTTTAGGCAGTCCTTGCCAAAGTGAGTAAAAATGACATCAAGATGTCATTTGTAAGAGTTACAAACCCATTCTCTCTCACCGTAGTATTGAAAAAGGACGTGCTCAGGAATACACTGTGTAACACTTTTGCAAACAGTTTTTTTGTTGCTATGACCTCAGTTGGTGTAGATTTAAGATGACCTATGACTTTTCTCTCTTTTACCATTTTTTTTTGTGTATTTTTACTTGCAGAGCTGAAAGATTCACTTTTCAACTTTTAGTTGTTTAACTCATTTAATACCAGCAGTTTTTAGTAATAGTAAACTGATCAATCCATGCATTTTTTTTTCACGTAGCTTCACCGGTCCCTGCCTCTTGTATTTGATAGCTACAGTTGTGGTTAGAAGTTTACATTTACTTATCAATGACATGAATGCCCTGCTAATTTTGGGTTTTGCCATCTTCAACCAAACAGTTTCAGTAAAAGCAGTTTTAATTCTAGTATACGCAGCACAACACTGAGCATCATCCCTGCCATACATCCTCCATCTCCAGTTTTTAGAAAAACAGGAGGTGGAGAGTGATTGGAGTCAAAATGAGCTGAAAATCTGTGACAAACTAGAATCAGAAGCTTTAAAAAGGGAACAGTACAAATTTTATATAGAAATTCCACCCATGATGCCAGCAGGGACCCAAGCAGTAACTATATTCTACATTGGAGAAACTAAAAGGACATTCAGCTGTGGTCAGAAGTTTGAATTGACTTTTCTCTAATCCACACAGGGTCACAATTATACATACGGGCTCAAATACATGCATTCACTTAAATCTTTTTATAAGTGGTCAAAAAGTTGTAGAAAGTCTTGAAAAGGCCAAGGAGTGTTAACTCATTATTAGTGATTATGGTCGACTACAACTGTTATTTTCATTTGCCAGGACAAAAAAGATTTGTTTGACAGCACTCATTGGATTGACCAATGCTCAGAACAATAGGGACGTCTAAGAAACTCAGTGAAGATTTAAGAAGGAGAATTGTAGAGTTACAGAAGTTGGGAACGTCGCTAAACAATTTCTAGAAACCTGCAGATTCCAAGATCATCAATTCAAACTAGACTATATAAGTACAAGTTATTCAGATGTGCCTGAAGTCTGGAAGAAGACACAAACTTTCACCTTCGTGCTCATCTGAAATTTGCAAGTGCATACATGGATGACCCAAATTCCTGTTGGAGAAATGTTTTATGGCCAGAGGGGTTTAGGAACAACCCTTACATTGGGAGGGGGGTCTGATAAATTTGTTAAGCAATATAGGAATAAAAGCTTTAATCGTTACACTCCAGAGGCACGTCATCTCATCAGAAAAAGACTTTGCTATGTTGATCATGACTCAAAGAGGGAAGGACACTCTTGGCAGGGTTTACATTCTGGGTCAGAGAAGACAGACGGTTTGAGAAAGCAGTAAAGGAAACCAAAGCCCCCATCTGTGAACGACCATCGTTCAAAACGGGTGTTGGCTAACGACTCGAGCTTATCCACGTAATCATAGACAAAGATTAAGCTATTTGGCCTCAATGACAAGTAAATGTAGTAAGGAATAATGATATGTAATTCATCAACTTCACATCAAAACAACAGTTAGATGGCTGAAGCTTGGACACAGTCGGGTGTGAACTGTGATCCCAAACACAAAACTGGTTTTGTAATGGATAAAGCAGGCTAAAAGTAAGCTTCTGGAATGGCCTTCCCAAAGCCCTGACCTCAACACGACTGATAATCTGTGACACATGTCCACCCTAGTTTAAATATGAACCCTAGCAATTCTGTCAAGAAGAGATCTACCCAGAATTATGCCAGAAACTCGTTGATGGCTACCAAAAGCATGTGGTTGAGCCACAACATGCTAAGAGACATTTAACCAAAGAGAAACTTATACCATAGGTTAGTGGGGTGTGTATGTATATTTTAAAGCCTGTGTGTGTACTTTTGAGCCTGTGAGAATTATAGAAAGCTATTAAAGATGCTGTACAAATATTGCACCCTGTTAAAAGAGCAGTTGAAAGTAATAATTAAAAGCCCAAAGTGACCATGACTTTGATGCACATGATGAATGCGTATAAACTTCTGACTAAAACTGTAGTTCATCTCCCTTATATGATATTTTCTATGTGATAGTTTTATTAAAAAAACAAGCAACTTCATCCACTTTAGCGCTGCGAAACCTGTAATGTGTTTTCCAACATTTCCCTAACTTAAAATCAGTCACTTGCAATCCTGTTTGGCTGCTATACTGCTTTAAAGCATTTTTACTCTGAAAGTAAAGTCTTCATACTTGCTTGCTGTGTTTGCCAATGTATACAGGAAAGTGACAGAGACCTGATAATCATTATAATCTTTCTGGATAAAAAAAGCATATTTTTTACTTGTTCTTTTCCAATGTCTTTGTTTAAAGATGAACTTTAGCAAAAGTCAACGCAGTCGAGCCAGCAAAGAAAATATGGCACCCTCAGCCAGAGTAGATACACTGCAGAGGTCCAAACAGCGGACGGTGCTCGGAGTCTTGTCAGAAAATGAACTGCGAGGTCGATCCCTCAGCCAGGTAGGTGACAGAGAAAAAACACTCCCCACCGCTGTTGACGTGACAATCATGTTAGCTTGTCTATGTTGGTTCTCAGTCATCTAGGACAAAGTAAATGTTTCAGCTTTCATTTAAGAGGCTTCTTCATTTGATATTCAACCTCTAATGGAGATTGTGCCATTGGATGTCATCCCGAAGGTCGCTGAGCTACTATTGTCCCATGAGCCAGGTACAGCAAATTTATTACACCATAAAAACAAGAAAAATTAAATATTTTAGAAATACCTCAAAACCTTTTTAAAACTAGCAATTACTGTATTTACCAACATACTGGTCTTGTCTGAGAAGCCAGAAATTAATCAAGCATAAGATTTAACATCTAAAATGGATTTTTCTGTTCAGGAATGCAAGTAAATAATTTTAGTTTAGCTTCGTAATCACATCATTTTCCTGCTTTTTTGTAAAACAGTAAAATTGAAAATGAACTGTTCACCAAAATAACAGTAATAATTATATTTTACACTTAAAATTGTCATTCTGATTAAAGAGCTTATGCGTATTGGTAGATTAATATTACAGAAACCAAGGTTGTTAAATCTAAACTGAAAATTAAAACTAGACACAAAAAACTAAAAAGCAGACCTTTGGAAAAAAGTTAAATTATTTTGTGAACTTGGAAAACTAAATAAAATAAATAATAATAAATAGTGTTTTTTTTTAAATCAGAAATTGCCTCATGAGGCTTTGATAGTTGTGTTTATTGAGACTGTGGATGACTGTGTCAACTGCTTTCAAAAGGTAATGGGTCGTTATTGTAATGTATTTACTGATGTCCTTAAATCTTGTCTCTGGTATGTGCCCACCATAATAAAGTGAATTACTAACAACTAACAACTAAAACTAAGACTGAAACATTTGACTTGAAGCAAAAGGTTAAAATGAAATAAAAATAAAAATTAAGACTAGAAATGAATTAGAAAAGTGTTTTTGGTTATTATCAATACTGCTGATTTAGGGTGGGTGAGTAATAAACCTTACACTAGGAGTTGGTCGGATAAATTTGTTAAGCACTGCATGAATAAAAGCTTTGATCAGTGCCAGTGCAACACAAGACTCCACTAGATTGAGAAAGGAGAAAGGAAACTCTCGCTAATGTTCACAATGTCTGGACTGAGAAAACAGACGGTTTGAGAAAGGTGTAAAGGGGGCCTTTGTCCACTGTGAACGACCATCGTTGAAAACGGGTGGTGGTTGACGACTTGGGAAGCTTTCTCAGGAGTTTCAGCTGCCAATCAAGTTGCCTCAGATAATTTTAACAAATCAAACGATGATGAATGGGACAATGGTAGATAGAGGCTTCACCCTTTGTCCCCATTCTCAGTAATGATCAACACCCCTTTTTCATACCTTCACTCATGTGTCGACCCAATAGTAGGTCAGCGACTCTCAGGACCAAGTCCCACTGGGGGTTTAAATATCTGGAAGTTCTCTCCTCTGTTATTTCAAAACTGAACAAGACTCGTGGAGGAGAAGGGAAACATCACGCAAGAAATCCAGCTCTCTTCTTTTTAAGGAACCAAGGCCATCATGTTGGGTTATTATCATTTTCAGGGTGGCCAGTTTTCCAGACACAGCTCAACCTCAGAAAGCTCTCAACTCAACTGTCTGGGCTGCCCTTCCAGCTCCAGCTTTGATGTGTACGTGGAAGAGGCTTGCGAAGTTGTCCTTGCGGCTTCTGGCGAAGAAGTTGTCGGACACCGTAATTACCAAGATGAGGAAACCAATGCCCTGCACAATGAAGATATGGTAATCATGCTGGAGCTGAGTTCAAGTGAGTATGATAGATTAAAAAAGAATCTACCAAGAAAACTTGTTGTTTTTCCTCTTTCCTTAATGCTCATTACTTTTTACTTTTATAGGTCCACGCCAGGATGCTTCTACGCCTTCTGAATCTGAGGAGGTTTTTTGTGTGGAGTATGCCAGAGATATTCACCAGTACTTGAGGAATAATGAGGTTTGAATTTTTTTGTTTGTATGTTTGGTTATTTTTATTTATTTATTTGCCCAGTGACCTCCATAATTTCTTTCAACCTTATTGCAATGTAATTGTGACTTGTTGTTCTTTAGTTCACTATATAATGTTTTGGCTTCTGATTGCAGATTGCATTCAGGCCAAGGCCAAAGTATTTAGAAAGACACCCAGAGATCACGGATGATATGCGCGTCGTTCTGGTGGACTGGATGGCTGAGGTGGCGCAGGAATTCCAACTTCAAGCTGAAACGCTTCATCTTGCTATCAATTACTTGGACCGATTTCTCTCCCTCATCGGAAATGTGAAACGAGGCAAGCTGCAGCTGGTTGGCACGGCTGCCTTGGTGATTGCTGCGTAAGTCACTGTTTGTTTCTAATGATCAATGCTTTTTTTTCCCTTTTCTTTTTTGCTAATAGTCTGTGCTAATAGTCAACCTTACATATAACATGCCATCTGATCTGCTACTTTTTTTTTTTTAGAAAATATGAGGAGAAGTCACCTCCTAAACTCAACCAATTTGTGACCATCACAGACAACACCTACACTAAGAAACAGCTGCTTCGGATGGAGCAAGCATTTCTAAGTGTGCTGGGCTTCAACTTGGCGGCACCCACCATAAACTCGTTCCTTCACCTTTTCATGGCCATCCAGTCTGTCTGTGCCAACACCAAAAACCTGGCCCTGGTGAGTAAATTGAATCATTTAACAATAGTCAGGCCAAATGCCTTTAAGGAATATGGATATGATTTTCTATTTTTATTTATTGTATTTTTTTTTAATTTATTTCTGCTTTCTAGTATGTGGCGGAGTTAAGCCTGCTGGAAATGGATCCATTTCTACAGTACAGCCCATCTATGGTTGCTGCTGCAGCCTACTGCCTAGCTTCCTACACCATAAATACGTCTTTATGGGTAAGTTTAATATTTTATTTGGTTAATCTAATTTTATTGAAATTTCTTAAGAAATTAGGAAAAAAATGTGACTTTTAACCTGTGTTTTTCTGCTTTAGCCCGATTCTTTAGTGGCTTTTAGCGGATACACGATGGCTGACATTTCTCCCTGCCTGATTGACCTGTACAAGCTATACGCCAGCGCAGAGAGTCGCCCACTACAGGGCATCAGAGAAAAGTACAAAAATTCAAAGTAAGGAATGGTTTATGTATTTTCAAATTCAAACCACTTTAAAAACAACTATAAGATGAAAGCCTGTCATGTGCAGTTTTGCATGTCTTATTTTCTGTCTTGCCTTATGATGTTTTCTGTCTCCGTTTACAGGTACTGTGGCGTTTCATGGATCACTCCCCCTGCTTTTTTGTTTTTCCCGTGACTTACTGCTACACCCATCTGACACAATGAAATGAAGAACAAAACAAACAAAAAAAAAAACAAGCAAGCAAAGTGGCATTTGCTGCCAAGACTATTCATATAAGCCGATCTGGACTTTTTTTTTTTTAAATTTATGCAGATGAAAATAACCTGTCCAGATGATCCAGATATCTGCAATAATAAGCCATGTCTGATATTTTTCGAGTTGTTTTGCATGAAAATGTCTGTTTTCTGGTAAGATGCCGTAGAAGTGGTTACCTCAGAAGGTTTCCTGCATCACACACTATTGTCTTTTCATGCACAATATTTGCTTTTTACATTTGTATATATTTGCAGTGTGTGCTTTTTAAACTTTTATTAACTTTTTTTTCTACAGCACTTGTACATGTGCAATACATACTTGCAAACACAAACCGCAAGATTTATGTTAACACAGAAAATGATTTGCATTAAAACAAACCGCCTTTTAAGCCTGAACTAAGGCACCATTCTGCGCAGTTAATGTAAAAGTGAACTAAAAGCCACTTTTTATATGTACATGGTGGCAATGGAAAAAGTTTTGGAAGGTAGTATTTAGTGGTAGTTTACTAGAATTATGTATTATGACTGATTGAAAAATGTTTTTAGATGGTATGAACTTTTCAATAAAAGTTCATAGTTTCTCAAGAGTTTTTGTCACTGTGTTTTATTTCTTCTTCTGAATGAAATTCTTAATGCATTTAAATTGCAATGTTTAAATATTGTGCATTAAATTGTAAATTAAATTTCACACCGGGATTTTCGGCGTTTTTAATTTGTCATCTTTAAAATGACATCTTTAATTTTTAACGGTATAATTAAAGGATGTATAAAAGTCCGTGATTTGGGGGTCTAAACGGCTTTATCGTCATCATCATTCAGACGGGACTGACATATGTTTCGTAGATTTTAGACTGGCAAGGCATCTACAACAGTTAAAAGACGGACAATCGGTTTGGAGTTTACTTTGAAAGGACTGGCCGGAAGGCGTTTTTTTTTTTCTCGCGCCTATCCCGGTTACTTTGATGCGCGAGGCTGGTGGAGCGCGAGAAGACGCCGCAGAGTTAAGAGAAAACTGATATGAGGAGGGGATTTTCAAACCTAAATGTCAGTAGAACACTTGAAGATTCAAATAACGACTCTTTGAAGCATTTTCTTTTTTTTTTTGGCAGTAGTTGAAGTTCAGTTTCCTAGTAGTCTCCCAGTGATGTGTGGGAAAGCTTTAGAAAGCTCGCACGCAGGTCTTGTTGTTCAGGTAAAACCTGCCGTTTAACCTCTCTGCTGGCAACAGCTGCCAATAACAGTTACATTGCTGAGATTTTTCTCACGTAACTCATAAACGCTGCTGTCACAGAGTACGTAAGCTCTGAATTAGTGCCACTGACTACATTTTCTTTCTAGAACAGGTACTATACACTATACACACACACAGAAGAGAGCTAACAAGCTTTCATTATCTCCTCTCTAGTTTTCTTGCGCCCTTTCCTCAGTGGTAGGCGATGGGTGAACCTGCTGAATTACTGCTCATCAGGGACCAGTATGAGCTGGCGTTTCATTCTTTGAGTCGTGGACTGGCTGCTGAAGAGGCAGAGAAAAGAGCCGAGGCCCTCGAGTATTACAGGAAGGGTCGGCTGCACCTCACTCAGGGACTGGAGGTTCCCACTGGAGGGCAGCGGCAGCAGGGAGCGAACTGGGACACAGCCCGGCAGCTTCAACAGAAGATGAGGGATACTTTAAAGACAATTGAGAACCACCTTTCTGACCTGGAAACATCTCAGCTTACTATAACAGCAAACCAGAGAGACCAGCTGTTGAAGGATCTTTCTGTTCCCCAACTTTATCCAGACCTGGCACCTAACGGCCAGCCTCCCCAAAACTCTGTCCACCATCTCTACCCCACCATACCTGCTACCACCCACAACATTGTCCCAACCCCCAACACAGTCCCTGTCAGTCCTGCGACCCCTCCTGCTCCAGACACACTCCCTGCAGTGGTTTCAAAAACTATTGCCATGGCCAGTCCAGCAGAGCAGCCTCCAGCATACACACCACAGCCCACAGATGGGCACCGTATCCTGGCTTATGCTCCTGTTGAAGGTGGCTTTTGTCCAGGAAGACAGACTGCAGCAGTAGCAGGAGAAAATGGAACTGAACTGCTGTGCATCCCTTCCGGGGTGCAGCTGTTTTTTGTGGCACCAAACGGGCAAGTCAGCTCACTCTCCTCTCCAGGCTACCTTCGCATCATTGTGGTGGACAGTCAGCAGGATTCCCCTGCTGAAAAACCTGCAGTGTTTTTACATGTAAGTATATTTGTTGTTAAGTGTATGTTAACCTGTGAGAGTGTGTATTTTAGAAAAGCATTTTTATTTTGGGTGTGTGTCCTTAAGAGCAAGCAGGTGTGACCCCAGGGGAATTGTTTCTTCTGTTTGAGAAGTCTTTCATAACTCTGAGTCAAAGAAATGTTCCTCTTACAAATGATGACGTGTTTTTGACACATTCCTTAACCATTTAAAACACAAGAGAAGTTCCCTACAATAATAAATACACCTTTTAAATGTATTTTTTTATGTACAAGTCGAACAAGACAGTGTGGGACTCATGTTTCATATTATAATTTATGCTATATGCAAGGTTTACGTAATTTATACTTACTTTTTATAGTAATGTAGTGTGAGAAAATTAAAAGGTGCCACTTTTATTAGTAAATTATGGTATTATAAAGTCTTAAGTTTTTTGTAGACTGCAATTTATGGATATGTTTAGTTCAACAATAAGTATGTGTGTCTACAAAATATTGGAACAGAATGCTAAAAAGGCAGTGTTGTTAACTGATTTCTTACACCTTTTTTTTTTTAGCAACAAATGGTGGATTAGATGTATTTCTTTTCTGAAAAAAGGCCTTTAACATTTTTTTAAAAAAATATTAAAATAGTTACATATTAAGTTTTAATTGTATATTGATAGATTGCCCAAATGCTTCACCCTCAGCTTGCAATCCCATCATTGTTGTTACACTGAAACAGCAATGTTGCAGATGAAATTGGTTGCTGAAGTACAAATGCTTATTATTTATTAGACTCTTAAATGAATAACAGTCTAGTTTTCATTTAACAGAAAACTAGACTGTTTCATTTGAGACTTATTATAGCTTGTTCATCTATAGAGCAGATATTCGTTGCTTAATCTTTCCTGTGCAACAGTGTGATTTTATCTACTTTATATCCATTCATATCCTTTTTACTTTGTGCTTTCTGGCAACCTTCTGTGTGATGGCTTTTGTATTGAGTTTATATAAAATACCAATCTATTCTGGCACCTTTACAAAGCCTGTATTATGCTGTGCTGTAAACTGCACTGCAACCCATGACTCTTGTTTCCCACCCGACCAGGCTGGTAGGCTGCTCCTGTATTCTGTCCTTGCTTTGTTTTGGGCCAAGACAATGGTCCCATTAACAGATGACTCTGCGCTTCTGTTGTATTGCTGTTCAGTGTCCTGTGCCCTCACAGGGGTCATGTTATCAGCCGGCATACCAGTGGTACGATGCAGCAAGTGTCTGTATTTTGCCTCAGTTGAGAAGTGACATTAATCCTGAATCCTTAAATCCTACAACGTGTCTATAAACAGACTAGAGGAAATTGTAAATACTTGGAAATGAGAGTACAGTTTTATGCTCAAAAGAGAAAAAGAAAGCACAAATCCTTGGGAAACCCTTCAAACCAAATCTTATAATATCTTCCAGTGAAGTTATTTGATGAAATAAATTGCAAATGGGACATATTCCCCCTCATGGAAACAAACACTCAGCAGATGTTGTCATTTCTCACTCTCTGTGTCATATTAAAGATTTCAGGTTTCTGTTATAAACAGCAGATGTGGATCTAATTTCAAGGACTCTTAACATTCATCACCTACATATTTTAATGTCATTGTGTTTTCCAGGTATGCGATTGGATGTACCCACTGACAAAAGACACCCCAGTGCTGCTGGCTAACTCCGGGATCTTTATGTTCCCTGACTCCTTGGCAGAAATGCCAGGGTGCTATGCGGGTATAGTGTTGTCTTCTGAGCTGCCTCCTGAAGACCTGCAGACTTTTCAGGACCTCCTGTCACAGCTTGCTGAATTCAGGATCCAGGTCAGCTTTTACTTCCTTTAGGAAACAAATGCAAGGGTGTGTATGTGTTGGAGCGGAGCTTTGGTGTTAATTTTTATAGGATGTTTCTCCTGGTTTGGAAACAGAAAGACCTTGTAGGTAGTAGCTCCTGATGGTGCCTTGGAAATTGTATACATACATATACTGTCAGTTTGCTAACTAGTACAGGGAAGATGAAGCTTTTTGAGGTCTGCTATTTATTTGTGCCCAAAAATGATCATTGGGTATGTGAGGGTGTAATGATTTTATCTCTCCATTTTTACCTGTCTTATTGTCTCTATCACAAAGGTTAGCTGTAAAACTACCCAAAACTGTCAAACTGAATTAAAAGCCTTGTGAAACTCTACATTCAAAGCAGTTTGTTATATTGTGTCCATGCATTTAAACAAGCCCTGATTTAATACCTGGAAATGATGCAAAACAAACTCAGTGTCTTAGTCTTAGTAAAAGCATTAATTGAACCTTTTTGTGGAAACTGAAAACTCATGTTGTGGCTGGTTTAAGTTGTTACACTAGATATACTAGAAACACATTTTTCTTTGACACTTCTTTGACACAGGAGGAATGAAGTGGTTATGTCATGTTGTAGGTAAAAAAATAGTCCATGCCAACTCTGTTTGGGCGTACTTTTTTTTTTTTTAAAGCAACCCACCCACTGTTTTTGTCCCTTGACTTAACAGGGTCCAGAGGGCACAGAGTCAGAGGTAGTCAACTTGAGTACGAAAGTCCCCCTTAATCCCACAAAAGAGCAAGTAGAACCGACTACATCAGCAGGAGAGCAGGAAAAACTACCACTTCCTGGATGGAGTGAGAAGATGGGTCAAGGAATCTTGACAGGTGAGTTTATAAGCAAGGGTCCTAATGAAGGGGAAAAAAATAACTTGTATATATCCCTTCAAAGTGTTATATTGAATGCTTATACATTAGACATCCCTCTGTATAAAAAAATGCCCACTAGTGGGTGTTGTTTATCTTTGTAATGCCCTTCAGTGCTTCAAAGAAAATGTTGTTGAAATAGCTTTCATATAGTTTTATTAGGAATTTATTAAATGACAGTTTCTTTGCTGTTGTACATTCACTATCTCAAATATATCTCCATAGGAGCGCTTCGGTTGAGTGATTCACTGATAAAAGGAGCAGAAGCTACTGGTAGGGCCATTCACAAAGGAGCAGCCAAGATTCGAGACCAACTCACACCTGAAGAGACTCCTTCAGAGGTCAGCCCCAGTACCACCAAACGTCTGGAGATGGCCAGAAAGGCCACTGGGGGTGCTGTTCGAGTCAGCCAGTTCTTGGGTGAGCACTACTTTGAAATAATCCAAGACATCATGTTTTTAAGTCATGGAATCTCTGAACTCTACTTCCAAAATAATAATGATTACCTTTCTGTATCTTTAGTGAATGGTGTAGGCACAGTGGCAGAAAAACTGGCAGAAAAGATGGCACCTCATGTGAAGAAACATGGTGCAAAACTGGTTCCAGAAGCTTTGAAGAAGAAAGAAGACGGCCAAGCTTCCAAAATGGATGGAGCCAAGTTTGTAGCGGTCAGCACTGTGCATGGTATGTACAAGACTTCAGGATGTTCACAACAAGGTTACAGTGCAGTAAAAAAAAGTACTGAAATGAGTAGACTTGTTTCACATTTATCAAAAAAAACCATCCTGATGATTCTCAAGACTTTTGGAAAAATATTCTGTGAATTGATGAGACAATTTTTTGGAAGGTTTGAATCCCCTTGTCTGCCATAAAGCTAACATAGCATTAGTAAAAAGAAGATCATACTATTAGTCAAACATGGTGGTGGTAGTGTGATGGTCTGGAGACTGGTTTGATGCTTCAGGACCTGGAGAACTTGATGGAAATCAATTATGCTCTGTATTAGAAAATCTTGAAGGAGAATATCAGGCCATCAGTTCACATCCTGAAGCAGAACTGTGTTTGAGTTATGCAGCAGGACAGTGACCTGAAACTCACCAGCAAGTCCACGTCTGAATGATTAAAACCCCCCAAATAAATGTCTTGAAGTGCCATAGTGAAAGTCTGAACTTAAAGCTAACACAACCAGTTATTAGGTTTAGAGGGCATTTACTTATCTTTGTCCAATATTAAAATTTGATTGATGATCTGAAACAACACCTGTGTGACAAATATGCAAAAACTCAAGGAGAGGGCAGATGTTTTTTCAAGACACTAAATGTTAATCAGTTAAAAAATTGTGCATAAACTGATACAATTCTCATATCATCACTAGCACTAACTATCACATTAAAGTTCTAAAGTATAAGGTTTCTAAAATCGGTGATATTTTGAACTAGGTTTGGCTACCATTTGGTCCAGTCTGGAGACTGGAGCAAAACTTGTTGGGAAAAGTGTGGCAGCAGAGACGGTCTCAACTGTCACTTACAAGTAAGTTCATATATTTTAATTAATTCATGCTTTAGTATCATGAGTGGATTAATGTTATCTTTTGTTTCCATCTTGTTTCTGAACCTGTTTGGTCATTTTAAACATCAGTACCAAGCTGGATCAGAAACCAGTCTGATTCTTACCTACTTTGCCTCTTTCTTCTTGGGATGGTGGTGCTCTGACCTGCTTTTCACACCTATTTCTTTTCAGATTTAGGGGCTTAGAGAATCTTTTAAACTTGTCCAGAAACATATGACTGCACAGCGGACTAAAGGAAAAGGCTTGTAAACTAACACGTGTACCTGCTCAACCCTTTCATGCACACAGCAGTAAACTGTCAACAAGTTGAATACAACAACATAACGTGGAACTAACTTAATCAAAATGGCATTTCTTAGTCATACATGTCAGACACAGAAAGTATGTGTTTTGGTTTCTGTTTTGACTCTTTGTAATTTAAAACCTTGCCTAAACAGGATACGTAACAGATTGGGTGTTTCCTTTGCTCTAGCCCCATAAATGCAACACTGCTTTTATGCTTCGTGTCTAATTCCCTCTGTGTGTTATGCAAAGAACAGTAATGGCTTTGAAAACATAGGTGACCTACACTCAGTGATATGTCTGAACACCTTCTGTGTAGACAAATACATCCCTGGAGTTGGTGCTACTGGGCTAATGTTCTGTTTGAGCTGTGGCTTCTGTGTAGACACAATATAAATATCAGGTGTCTTTCTGGGTCTGTCCATGTTACTGTTACATGTCAGCTTGTGCTGGGTGGTGATGCTTATGCTCTTCATACTATTTATCTGTAGATATTTTCCATAGTTTGTTGTTAATAAACAGCTATAAATAATGATATGACTGTGTTTTCCTAATTCTTTTGTCTTTTTTATGTGAATGACTGTAGTAAACAAACTTGCCCCAGATTTCAATTCACATGCTCATTAAATTTTCTTCCATCATACAACTCTACCACCATTTCTGTAACCTCACCACATTAATTGTGGTGAAGGTACGGCAACAATGCAGGCGAAGCCACAGACACTGGTCTCCAGTCGGTGATCAACATTGGCGTGACTGCAAACAACATCGATAATGCAGGCATCAAAGCCTTTTTCAAGAAGGCTGGCAAATGCACGGCCAAGGAATTGGCCGCAAAATCAAATGAAGAGAAAAAGTTGCAGAAGGAAGTACAAGAGGATGAGGCTGAGGCAAAAGATGTACAGAAGAACAAGGAAGAAGAGAAGAAAAAATAGATTTCCAGTGCATCTTAATGCCTTCCTGCATGTTTTATCTTTGATAGGGATCTTATGAAAAATAGACCTTTCAGTTCTTTGCTATATTTTGTCATGTCCATGTGAACATACTAGAATTAATTTAACACTGAATGGAGTTTTGCTTCTAATTTTAAGTTATTTAAGTCTGTGTTTCATTTATATACAGATATTAAGATATTCATGTTATATGTACAGATAGTCTTCAGCCTTGAATGTATGTATTCTTTTACTAATGTGATTAAACGTTTTTAGGCGCATTTAAGCAAGAGATTAATTTATAAAATGTCTGTCAGGAAAACAGAAAAGCAACAAACCAAAAACTCCTGCGCCCTTGTCGACGTTTCCTGATAAGCTGTGCCAAAAAAAAAAGGTCGTCTGCCAAAAACTGCACGTATTTAAACTATGAATAACTTGTTGGTCTATAATATGTGAAACATATGTCACATGTATCCCTCGTGGAGGATATCAAGTCATCTTGAGCCACAAACAACATTCGTGTAACAAGGTAGAAGCGTCAGTTTTTGGCAGTGACTTCTATATATCCTTAATTTTTCCAGTTATAAAAATCTGGTTGATATTAAAAACGTGTTTTTAAGAGTAATCTGGCCAAGAGGATAGCAGATATTGCAACAAATATAACAATAGTTCTGTAAACATACTTTAAGTGGACAAAATGGACCGGGTTGGTTATAATGTAAGTACAATAGAGGGAGTTATAAAGATACTTAAAGAAACATCTAATTTTATGATTTGATATATAACCCCTTTGTAAACCCTGTTCACGGAGGTCTCTCTACCAAGATACGTAAAGATATTCCACATAAAAAACACAAAAAACACTGGATATCATTTTCTGGCACCCGATCACTTTTTGGCACAACACCGGAAACGGCGGTTTCCGTAGAAACCCAAACAAAGCTTAGATTTTTTTCCAGAAACATGGCTAAAGCTAGCGAGGACTGTAAATACGCGTTGGCACGGCTGCAGGTAGAACTGGAAAAGGAGAGGGGGATGAAGTAAGTCTGAAATAACAACAGAAAGACCTTTTTTGTTTGTTTAAATAAATGTTAACTTACACACTGCAAGAATAGTATAATTTAGTTCTTGGTCGTAGAGAAATGCTTGAAGAGTCAGTGTCTGATCTGCGGAGTACCATGAGTGAACTCCAAGAAAGACTGCACAGTGTTGATGGGGAAGGTAAGCAAAATTAAAGTGACTGGTAGAATTGGTTGGTCAATTGGTTGACTAAATATCCGTGCTAAAGAGCGCTTGAACAGGTGTAATAAACTGTCGAGTGAGTGTATGTGTTTAAATGTATGTTAGCTTGAGTACTGTTTACCACATGATATTACATTAGGACCTCCAGAAAAAAAAAAAGTCAGACATGGTTCTCTTTTTGTTGTCGGTAATGTCTTCAGTCCTCAAAAGGACTATATTATGATGGTTTTCTATGTTTCTGCTGATGTATCAGGAAATGAGTGGAGGACAAGGTATGAGACACAGGTAGAGCTAAATGGGCAGCTGGAACGGCAGATCTCACTCATCCGTGAGAGACTGGAAGACATAAGAGGAAACCCTGTGGGTAAGTTCTCAGGCTTTCAAAAAACGTTACTGTGAAAGCACATTCATTATGTTGCAGTTTTTTCACAAGTGTTTGTAAGTAACAACACTATACCTCTGTGTATAGTGTGGTAGGTTATCTTTCTCCAGATCAAGAGTAGTGTCATCTGCAAAAACTCTTTTAAATATATGAGCTCAACATTTCCAATACATGAAGCATTTGTGATGATGATGCTCGTGTAAAATAGGCAACTTGGGAGGAAAATATTTTTTTGCATCTTTTAAATGATTAAAATGCATGATTTTTCAAATAAACTCTCTTTTTCCATTTAGTGCAATAAATAAGACAAGATGGAATACTTCCACCCATCTCGAGAAGTTTCTTTTTTCAGTATTATGCATACACACATAATACTCAAATGCTCTTGCTTTTTTTTGCAGACCGACTGGCTTCTATTCGGTCGTATGAGGACATGCCAGTGGTGAGCGCAAATGTTCATTTTCCACTGAGGGTTTGTCTTTATCAGTTTTGTTAAATTTGATATTTTTTTTCCAAGGACAGTTTGACAAAGCGAGAGGGAGCTGCAAGTGTAAGACAGAAGCACGCGCCACAAGATAGAGCCAGAGATACAGAATCGGTTAAGGAGAGTGGACAGCACAGGCAGAACTGTTTGGCCAGCTGCTCTCTATTCTCCTGCTGATGCAGGATGAATAAGCCAGAGTTTAATCACAGCGCTGTAATCACAGGATTACAAACCATGGGAGAGTAATACACACTAATTACAATACTTTAAGGCACACCAAAGGTTGCACAATACAGTCTAAATATGTGTGTATTTCTTAGAGCAATGCTAACAGATGCTTATTAGTGTAACCAAGGAAACAATATTGCATACTGGAAGTCTTTAGACAAACTGAGCATGACCGTATGAGAGAGTGAGCATGTGAGAGGAATGTTATCACGATACTGTTAATATGGAGGTAAATGAAAGTGTTCTGGTAAAGTAAGCAATACAAGAGCATGCTACTATGTCTAAAGCTCTAAAGAATGAGGCTAAGAATATTTCTGATTAGTGATCTCAGTGCCTCAAATGCATCCTCTTAGTGGCATACAACTCTAACACAATTAATGATTAGGAAGAAAAAAAATGTGATCTAACCAAGTAGAAAAGAACACTTGGCTGATCCGAAGACATCAGACTGATATTCAGAGAGTGGTACTCATAGATTTCAAGTATTGCAACCTTAAAACACTCTCCTCTCAGGTGCACAATGAAAAGAAGCAGACTGTTCCAAACCTAGAAAATTGCAAAGGTCTTACTGGTCTTTTCTGGGCTATAAATCTTACCATTTCACAGGGCTAATGTGTTTATATGGTTATTAAAATACGTATGAGCTCAGTCCATTTTTGTACTCGTGTTTTCTGCATTAACGATGCTGCTATTGTTTGATCCCGTCAGGCAGCACAGTGCAATTCAAGAACAAATTGATTGGTAATTCAGCAGCGTGACACCCTCGTACTCTGTGGCCTCTTTGTCGTGATTTGTTTCTAATTAACGGGAACGCTTTGGCACAGGAAACACTGAGACAACGTCTGAAGCTCCTGACCGGGGAGAAATCTGACCTCCAGAGTCAGCTAATGGATTGTCATCTTCAAGTTGAACAAGAAGGAAAGGTGTGACTCCTAGCTGTCCCTTTTGACATAGAACAGTGAGAGGGATTGTTTGAGGCCACAACGTCTGGTGTTCTACTTATGTTTTTTTTTTTTATTATTTCTTAGACAAGCAGCTTTAGTTTTTTCCAGGTAATAAATAGTTTACTTGTGAGTAGCCACCATTAGCAGTGGATTGAGAAAGATTTCGTTTTGTTTATTGTTCTGCTCAACAAAGAGAGAGATATTCGCTGAATGCTGGTTTAGCAAACGACACGTGCAGTCAGTAATCCCTGTTGCTAATTAACATTGAAGACTTGAGAAGTGCACACACAAACATACACACATTGTACCCACGAGCAGATAGATTATTGCCTGATAGAACAAGCGTGGCTCATGAATACAAATTTGTGACGGTATAGCTTGCTGTTTTTTCCTAATTTCAGGCTTTTCATAAAACCAATGATGAGAGGCGGGCATACCTGTCAGAAATTGCTAAGGTAAGCAGTCACAATCTTAAGCAAATACCCGTTAACGACTAATCCTTGACTGCTAAACACATGCTCTGGTAAGTGTTACAGTAAGTGTTGTACTTCTAATGACATACTCTGCATGCTGTGTTTCTGCTGTTTTCATGCAGCTCTCATTTATTCTCCTGTTATATAACAGGTCAGTCTGCTCAGGCAAAAAAGGGAGTCAAGGACTTTCCTCTGTATGTTGCAACAAAACAGGTTTCTGCAGAGCGCAAGCTGAAGTGAAACTGAGTTCACTGTGTTTTAGAGACCATAGGTCACAGTTACTGCAGCTTTACATCATGTGCAGGGATGTCAAACTCATTTTACATCATGGGCCACATATAGCACACTCTGATCTTAAGTGGGCCAGACCAGAAAAGTACATTTAACTGAAGATTTAATCACTGAGATGTCTTTAATGTACAAAAATGTCAGTTTAATGGTGCATTTACGTTTTTCTTCATAATAATGTGTAAAATTACAGAAAAAGGTTCTGGTAGCTCATTGCTTGCCCAGCTGTAAAACTGATGAAAATAAAGTTAAAAGTTCAAAATCTATACACTTCTTCACATTTTTCAAAGCCTTCCAGTGAGCCAGATTTGAGTCTTTACTGGGCCAATTCCTGCCCACGGACCTTTTGTTTGACACTCCTGGTCTAGAGTGGACTTGCATTACTAATCGGTTCTCTTCTCCTACAGCTGTCATCTACCCATGAAGCTCAAAGAAGACAGTACTTTGCACAGCCACAGAGGGCACCAGAGAGCAAACAAATGAGGTCTGTGAAGCACAAGGCCCACAGATTATGGACAAAATAACATAAACTGCAGCGCAATAACATGCTTTATAGAATGAATGCAGAATGAGCTTCACTCAAAGGTTTATATTTTTATGGTGTTTGGCTTAATTCTGATTTCACTTATTAATTTGGGAGGAAGCAATACATCTGTCACTGAAATCAGTTTTCCCTCGACTCCTTAACTGTGTATTCATGCTTGACAAACAATTCATGCTGTAAATAAATAAATAGATTCTGACATTTTCTAAGGCTATTATTGACATAATGACTGTTATATAAAGCCACTGACATTGTTGTTTTAATCAAAGCAATTTTGGTAGATATAAATTGTACTTTTCTCCCTTTCATCTCCTGTTGCTTAGAGGGAAGCAGACTGGCAGGAAGGCAGAGGCTGATTCTAAGAAAGGAAAAGAGGGAGGAGAAGAAGATGGTGGCGAGGCCTTTGTGAAAGAAAGAGGAGGAGGTGATGGTGGAAGAATAGCAGAGAGAAAAGGAGAGAAGAAATTACAAAGGAAAAGCAGGTTACCCACGCTTAAGCACAACCCGAAGCACGATCCGTAACCCAAACTTAGTCATGTTGCTTTTGGTTATGCTTTAGTTCACATTGCGACTGATTATGTTGAAATACTGCAGTTTCTACACTAACCAGCCACTTTATTAGGTACACTTTGTACTGTCCAGTACTCAGCTGGACCTCCTTTTTCTTTAACAGCTGCCACAATTCTTTATGGTATTGATTCAACAACCTGCTAGAATAATTCCTCACAGATTTTGGTCCTTTTTGCATCATGCAGTGGCTGTACATTTGTTGGCTGCACATCCATGATCTAAATATCCCATTTCACCACAACTCAAAGTTGCTGTACTGGATTGAGATCTGGTGATTGTTGAAGACATTTGAGTAAAATTTGAGGTGATTTGAGCTTTGTGACATGATGCAGTGTCCTGCTGCAAGCAGCCATCAGAAGATGGGTACACAGTGGTCATAAACAGATTATTAGCAACAACACTCAGGCAGGCTGTGGTGTTTAAACAATACAGCGCTGATACTAATTGACCCAACGTGTGCCAAGAAAATATCTCTCACAGCATTACACCACCTCCAGCAGCCTGAACTGCTGATAAAAAGTATGATGGATCCATGCTTTCAAATTGTTTATACCAAATTCTGACGCTGCCAGCTAAATGTTTCAGCGGCAAGACTCGTCTTGCCAGATGACATTTTTCCTATCTTCTGTCGTCCAATTTTTGTGAGACCTTTTTCAATTCAGTTAAATTTTATTTATATAGTGCTCAGTCATCACAAGGCACTTTATATTGTAAGGTTGAGAGCCCACAGTAATACAGAGAAAACCCAAACAATCAGAAGGAACCCCCATCAGAACCAATTTTGAGGGAGGGGCAACCACCTGCAGCAGCTGGTTGGGGGTGAGGGGAGGGAGACAGGACAAAAGACACGGTGTGGAGAAGAGCCAGAGATTAATAATGACTAATGATTAAAAGTAAAGTGGTGGATAAACACATAATGAGCAAGAACAGGTGAATGAATGAGAATTGCTCAGTGAATCATGGGAATCCCCCAGCAACCTAAGCCTATTGCAGTGCTGCAGTGGGAGGATTCAGGGTCACCTCAAAAAGTTTTAGGCCTGATCCTAAAATCAGAGAGGGTGTCTGTCACCAAAACAAAATCAGAACCGCAAGTAAGATAGCAGTCTGAGTGCTCTATATGGTACTATGAGGTCTTTGATATGAGATGGACCTTTAGATTTGATTCGGGATTTAACATGGAGCCAATTAAGAGGACCTAAAATGGGAGAAATACTGTCTTTCTCTTGTCAGGACTCTTGATGCAGCATTTTAGATCAGCCAAAGGCTTTTTAGGGAGTTTTTAGGACATCCTGCTAATAATGAATTACAGTAGTCCAGCCTAGAATTTGTTTTTCCAGCATTACTCTGACACAGGATGTTTCTAATTTTAGAGATGTTGTGCAAATGCAAGGAAGCAGTCCTACATATTTGTTTAATATGCGTATTGAAGGACACATCCTGGCCAAAAATAGCAAGTAATACCATACTGAGGTGCGGTATTCTACTTCAGTAGCTCGTTTGCTTCAAGGTTCAACGTGTTGCGTGTTCAGAGATGCTCTTCTGGTTATTTGAGTTACTGTTGCCTTCAATTTGAAGAAGTCCATTCTCCTCGGACCTTTGACATCAACAAGACATTTTCAACCTGAGAACTGCTACTCATTGGATATTTTCTCTTTTTCTGACCATTCTCTGTAAACTCTCAAGATGGTTGTGTGGGAAGATCCCAGTAGATCGGCAGTTTCTGAAATACTCTCTGGCACAAACAACCAGGCCACATTCAAAGTCACTGAAACCACCTTTATTCCCCATTCTGATGCTCAATTTGAACTTTGGCAGATCAATTTGATCATGTCCACATGCCTAAATGCTTTGAATTGCTGTCGTGTGATTGGCTGATTAAATATTTGTGTTAACAAGCAGTTCAGCTGGCATACTTAATAACATGAATGTGAATGTATTTCGTTTTTTCTGTCCATTTGCTGCAGTTGGTATTGTGTTTTTATTTTTGTATTTTTTTTTCATTTGATAAAGTAACCACAGTATTAACCTGATGTCAAGCTATAAAAGGCTACATTCACAACAAAGTGTGGGCTTAGTGTTTTCTTACGTGTTTCTTTGAACAAGGAGATGAATTATTTAAAAAGAGAAATGTTTCAAATATGGGTTTTTAAACTTTTGTGGCTAAGGCCTTTATTTCAGGACAGGAAACAAGCTGAAGGCTTTGAGTCTAGTGTGCTACAAGCCTGCCAAGTTGAACATTTCTTGTGTCACTGCAGTTTTTTTTAACACCTCCTACGATTCACATTACGTATGCAGCACCACATCACCGCTCTCGCTGTTTGTAGTTTCTCCACAGAGCAAACAGTCACCCATGTCCCACCTACTGACCACCTTTTCAAATGTGGGTGTCAGAAAACTCTATCGATATGAGATGAAGTAGTGAATAGGAAAAAAAAAACAAAAAACAAACAAACACCAGGAGTACTGCTTCAGTTGTATTTGCAAAACGTGTAGGATGGTTTCAGTTCTTCTCAGCCTTGCTGAATTACACTGAATTAAAACAAAATCACAAAGCGGACAACATGGTGCCATAGGCATAAATTGTATAATTTAATTTTTTTGTCCTGTCCCTGTAAATCCTCTGAAAAGTATCGCCTGATCAGCTCGAGTCCTAATGCTTCAATTTCCACGGGAGGAATTTGTTTATTGAGCTGGTATTTACTTTTTGATATGGCTGACTTGGTGTACGCTTCTAAGTGTGATCCACAACAGCTTGTTTATCTTAGATTCATGACTTCATTTAGACATAGCCAGTTCACATCGCCTCATGAAACACTGAGCACATTTGGAGTGTACCACCTTCTAACTAGTCTCTAGTCTTCTGCCATCTCAATTTCACGTATAAGCTTTTTTTATTTATTACAACTCAATGCGTCTTGCCGATGAATCACACAGCCACAGAGGAACTACCCAAATGTCTTCTCCTGACAGGTGAAAGAGAATGACAAATCACAACAGCGACTCTCAAAACACAATGATTCACAATACTGCTGCATTACTATGCTAATTCATTTGGCTCGCACACTTTTGTGGTAGCACACGTGTTCACACACCCTTCTGTGTAGTGTGAAAGCATTGCATCAAAATACATTAATCACAGGTTGTAAATTGAAAGCAGGTTTTAATTACTCCAGATGAGACTTCAATATCAGTTATCAGTCCATAAATCCATCCAATTGAGCTTCAGCTTTCTTTATCATAACCTCACAGAGGTGTATTTGCAGAAGTGTTCTACATCGTGCCTTTTTGTGTTTTTCTAACATTTGAATGAAAACGTGGCCGTTATGCACATTGCTGAGAAAAGGAGCTTGGCATAAAAATATGTTTTTATGATTGTAAAACTGTCCACTTACATACATAATATACAAAGAAATTAATACATGCCCACATGGAGGCTTAAAAGTCTTAACCACACACACTTCTCTTTATATCTGCTACGAGTCATGCTGTGCTACGCTTCAAGAGTTGGCCTCTATGAAGAATTGAAGAAATGAAGAACTTACCTAATTAGTATGGATGTAATATTTCCAAGCCTATTTCATTCTGATTTTGTTCCACCCGGTCTGTAATTAGTCAGTGGCACTGGTGACACAAATGTAGATGGAAGCAATATATGTTTGAAATGCTTGATTACTGTGAAATGCTGCTTGCTAACTGCAAGATACTGTATGATCCTAAGACATACAGAGCTGCTTTCACAGTGTACCTCACATTTTGTCAGTTCTAACATCAGATATGTTTGTTTTAAGTCTACCACAACACCAAAATCCATTTCTCTGCGCTCTCATCTGTTATTTGAACAAAATGTGGAAATTTATAAATCTGACATATCTGACTCTCTTTTGAAAATCACATTATGTCTGAGAGTGTCATCTCCTCTCTGTTTGTGACGCACACCAAGTCCCCAAAATAGAAAGAAAATTGTGGGTATGTTTTTTTAAAATTATTTTATTTTAAACGTATTTATTTGTCATTCACTCTCACACAGTAAAGAATTCATGGGCACTCACAGGCCACTTTATCAGGTACAAGTACTGGGTTGGACCCACATTTACACACATTGCTCTCAGCAATGCTTATTTTGTTGTGGCGCAAATTCAGCAAGGTGCTGGACACGTTCCTCTGAGAGTTTGTACCATATTGACAGGATAGTGTCACACAGTTGCTGCAGATTTATTGGTTGCACATCCATCATAACCTCCTTAAACTACATCCCAAAGGAACTTTAGTGGACTGAAATCTAGTGACTGTGGAGGACATTTGAGTGCACTGAACTCATTGTCATGTTCAAGACACCAGTTTGTGTTGATCTGAGCTTTGGGACACGGTATGTTATCCTGCTAGAAGGACCCATCTTCTGATGGAAGCAGCCATGAGAATATGGGAGCACTGTGATCATAAAGGGATGATCATGGCTAGCATGGTAGGCTGTGGTGTTTCATTATCACACACAAAGACACAGACACAGACTCTGTGTTATTACTGATGAAAGTGACATCATCAAAACATAACGCTGTAAATAAAATAAACGAATGGCAAAGATGTGAGAAATTGATGGCACCTTCTTGTTCTTCTTTTTTTTATCATCATCACTGGCACATATAAATGTTAGATAATACGCACATGCATGTGTGTGGTTCATTAGTGAGTGGTGGAGTGGGATTTTTGTAGTCTCTGGAGTCTATGAAGTAGGTCAGCGGTCTTTATCTCTTCCTGCACTGTGAGATTGGTTCCTGTCTTAACCTCAAATTTCAAAGCTCGTAGGAAGAAACGAGACAGAAGCATCATTTACATCTCTCAGTTCTCTGCATTGATGAATTCAGTGTAACTGAAGCTCTTTTCAGCTCATCCATACATTTAATTCCCAAGAAAAAAAAGTCTTCATACAGCAACAACAGTAAGTCATTGTAGAAGAAATACAGCATGTGGGTTTGTGTATAGAGTTAAAGTATTACATAACAACCCACGTGCAAATGTGGGTTAAACACAATGCTGCATTTACATCAGTTAAGTTATAAATAATGATTTATGTGAAATATGAGGAAGGAATTAAACTGGAAAATAATCACAGAAAAATATCTGTTTTCTCTCTTTACTGAGCACCACAGTGATGATTTAAAATGCCACAAAGCAGGGTTGACACCCCCATCCACCCACCTCAGTTGACGCGTGCTTTTGAGGGGCTGGGTGGGGGTGCAGGACCAACATCCTCCCCAGCACGGGTGGGAAGCGTGTGGTTGCATCCTAATGAGGGGTGGGGGCGCCGAATGAAAATCACGACAGAGTGACGTGGAGGAGGAGAGAGAAAGGGTGGGTGTAAAAAAAAAAAAACCAGAAAAGAGAATGGGAGGGGAAGCAGCTGCTACCAAGTCCATTTCCAGTCCAGCCTCTGCTGCTTGCTTTCTCACAACGCGCACACAAGCACACACACGCACGTATTCACTGGTTTGGTGTGGTGGGGCACATCAACCGGACAACAAAGAGACGCACAGGGGGGGCTCACACACTGCAGCCAGGACAGCATCACATATCACCGGCGTCCAGTGTCAGGGACGAGCGCACTGAACTCCTTTCTCACATCTGCTGGGAATTAAAGCGTCAGTCAGACTGGAGGTGACCGTCACAGAAGCGTTAATTGCTCGCGTAGGTAAGCCTGAGCAGTTGCTTTTTAAAATTATTATTATCATCTCATACCAGCGTGATTAACTGTTTTATTTGTGGTTTGCTGCAAAGTCTTGAAACACACTTTTATATGTTTTTAACGAGTCTTTTTGGGACTGCAGAATATAACCTGGCATATTTTAATGATGGGCATCTATAACGGGACCGCGATGTTGTGTTTTAACTCCGGCCCAGGAGGGATGTTGGTCCAGCTGCGGCTCTTCTGAATATTTATAGGGCCAAATTAATAGGTTATTATCGATTCGTGACTGAGGCTCTCCAGCCATCTGCGCGTCACAGTAGCTCGGGCGCACTGTCACACACAGCGTGGGTCGTCAAGAAGCGCACTGTCCACTGCTCGGCTTAAGAGCACTTAATCTGTCATTAGTGGGGTATTTTGAGACAGTGCGCCAGCGACGGATACCGGCTGGCGGTTATATCAGCCTTCCGAACCTCTCCTGGGTCGGATATTCATTTTCGGCACCTCCTTTTCATTTGTTATTCGGTAGTTCAAACTTTATCTTCTCCCTCCCCTCCCCTCCTCTTTGTTGTTTCCCAGACAGTACTGCCGTACTTGTGAGCCTCGGTAGCGAAATGGAGATGGAGCATTTTGACGAGCGGGACAAAGGTCAGAGGCACAGCCGCTCTAGTGCGAAGATGAACGGTGTGCTGAGTCCCACACACAGCGCCCACTGCAGTCTGTACCGGACCCGGACCCTGAAGACACTGAGTGCGGAGAAGAGAGCCAAGAAAGTCCGCTTCTACCGCAATGGAGACCGGTACTTCAATGGGATTGTGTACGCCATTTCTGCTGACAGGTTCCGGACCTTTGACGCCCTGCTGGCGGACCTGACCCGTTCCCTATCCGACAATGTCAACCTGCCACAGGGCGTCCGGACCATATACACCCTGGATGGGTCAAAGAAAATCACCAATATTGAACAGCTAGTAGAAGGTCAGTATAAATACATATGTATATCTGCGACAATTCAAAGCACTGAGACACACTTCCTCTCATCTATGACCTTATCAACATGTTTGTGGTTATCTAACATAATAGGATGCCTCTCTTCTACTCTCTAAAAGAGTAAACACTTCCTGACCTGTGAGCTGAGGTGTTATGTGATCTTCCCTTGCTCCCCCTCCTGCTGCATAGAGTAAGGTCACTAACAAGACTGTAAATGTAAAGTAAGAAGCCCCAATGATAGATAATATGAAACAGCATGTACATGATACTTTTAGGGGGCATTTCTTCACATAAAAAAGCCTAACCCAGTGAGCACACTGTAGATGACTGCTTTAAAATTATGCAACTCATTTGATGGCCAGATGGCGGTCCAGATATCCGGTGTGTCAGCTCAGGTTATCTTGGTCTGTTTTACTCTCTAAAAGTTACAAGCCAATATCATTAGGTCAGGAGGGGTGAAAGAGGAAGAGCTCTAAGCTGTTGGCAGCAGGTTTAGATGATATGGACTGTTGATTATGTGCAAACAGTAAAGAAAAAAAAAACCCTTTGACCTCAACATTGATAGGGTCCACTGACTCTGGCATAATTATCGCCTGAGATGGAAAGGTCGCTTCAGATCAATACAAAGCTGATCTGAGTAATCGCATTCGTCCAGTGATGAAACATCTCTATTGTGACGGGAGTGGCCTCCTCCAGGATTTAAAGGGCACCAGGGGTCACTGAATGGTTTGAGGGATCTGAAACCAATGTTAATCATATCCTTTATATGCACAGATCTGAATATAGCAGAACAAATAAGAGTGTATATTTTTTTAAAGAATGGTGTTCACCCCTTCAGTAGAGTTTACCTTTAGATTCTCACCCAAATATATAGTTTTTACTCTTTATAATCTTTTTCTTTTGCCAAAAGAAGCTTAAAGATTATCTCTTTTGTTTGGCTGTTTTCTAAATAATCCATCTTTGATACCCTCTCTTTTTTCCAACCCCCCATCCCAACAGGTGAAAGCTATGTTTGCAGTTCGACCGAAGCCTACAAAAAGTTGGATTACGCAAAGAACGTGAACCCCAACTGGTCAGTGAACGTCAAGGCTGCGGCAGCATCGTCCCGCGGGCTTCCGTGTCTGGGCAGCACCAAGACCACCACCTCAGAGGGTCGCGAAAGCAAGGACTTCATCCGTCCGAAGCTCGTGACGGTGGTGCGGAGCGGAGTGAAGCCCCGGAAAGCAGTGAGGATTCTTCTGAACAAGAAAACAGCCCATTCCTATGAACAGGTCCTTACCGACATCACAGACGCCATAAAGCTCGACTCTGGAGTGGTGAAGAAGATCTACACGGTGGATGGCAAACGGGTAAGAATTCCTTACACGGTTCACTGATTTGTAGTTGTATGGAGTAAATAGAATTGCGCTTGCAGAAGATAAGCAGCCTGTTAGTGTTTGCATGGTATCAAAGAACATTAGACGTGGCTTTGAATTGGTTTTATTGTGGATGACATTGGCTGTTAGCCTGTATTAAATTCGAACTAAATCTCACAATGGAGCCAGTGGGAGATGTGTCACACATGATGAGTGTCTCCACTGAGAGACACACTCAGAAAAAGAGGGAGATATTATATGGCTGTTTTAGAGTGGATTGGAGAAGGGAACTGAAGATCTATGGTCTGGTAAAGGAATCAAAAAAAGGGTGTAAATATTTAATGAACACGATCCTGAGCCTTTTATGAATGACGAACATTTTTGTCCCCGTTCACAGCCGGAGCTGTGTAGGGAAAGAGCGGCACAGAGACTGAAAGAGGTCAAATGAAGGTAAAAAAAAAAAGAAATCTATGAATGGAGTCTGAGTTCTCACCCACGCTGCAGCGATGTGTGCCAGAAATCAGAGTCATACCCCCCCTTGATAGTCCACCCACCTAACCCGCTTCCTCTCTCAGTGGGTGGGAGGCAGACACTATAAAAAGAACAGGGTTTAAACCAGTTGTGTACGCAGACGTAGTGTGTGTACACGCGGATCACACATATTCCTCTCTTTATGTCTGAGTGGAAACAGCACTGGACTTGACCTGCGTGGCAGCCGTGTGAGATCAAGTGCTCTTTCTCACACCTGTGTGTCAACAAGAGGACGGTGCAGAGAGAAAGAGGCCGTCTCTGCCAGCGTGTCAGGTTTTAGCTTATACTTCTGACATGCTTTAACTCTCCAGTCTCTTCCTGTTTGCTTTCATGTCCCCAACTCCATCCCTCACGCCAGCCCACATCATCATCATCATCATCGTTTCTGTCTGTGCATCTGTCCGTGCTCCCCCCTGTCTCTCTCTCTGCCTCTCTCTAGGTCATGTCGTAAGTTATTGAATGCACTGGCAGCAGGAGCATCAGTTAAACAGATTGTACTGGATGTAAAGGGTGTCTGGCTACTTGGTGTCATACAGCTATCTCCTAATAGGGCGCTGTTTGACTCGTCTTAACAAATATTCTCTTTGCCTTGTGGTATTTTCATGCTTAATAGGCATTTTGATACACTGCGCTAGCATCTATCCCAACTCTAATCATTGATCTGCATGTGTTCGCACTGGTTTATGATCCCATTTCTGAAGCCACACTGTCTATTTAATGATCCACCGCTAACCCAGCAGGAAGTGACCTGCTGTTTGAACGCAGGCCCAGCCAATAACATCCTGGAATCGCCTTAAGAAACCTCCTGTCGGGGATTAAACTCACACTTTTGCCCAGTGCCCACTTCCTCTGCCACTGGTTACACTTATGTTGGAAATTACAGAATAAATTCTGCTCCTGCCACGTTCAGCCTTCTGCAATTTGAAGTAAGCGTATTACGGCTATGCTATTTTTAGTTAAAGTATTGATCGGGCCTGTAGGCATGGTAACACGCACACTGCCAAATTAGCTGGGCTGGGCTGAGTGCAGATCCAGCTCCTTCGCATTTTTATGTCTGATTTTGTACGTAGGTGTCGATTAATGCCTGTGGGAGAGTTTGCGATTATGTTATTAAGAGAGGAGAAAAAGGGGAGAATGTGGGATTCAACTTGTAAGGTGGGAATTAATGGTGAATAAGCAGCGAGCAAAAGGGTTCAGAACATTTTTGCGTGGCTACAAAAAGGGGAACTCATTAAAGAAATTTAACCTCAGCATGTTTTTTTTAAGTACCAATGAATGAACTATTATGTCTGAATAAGCATAGGAGTAACATTTTGGATAAATAATGGCAGGGGTTACCTAATGTACCTTTTGACATATCAGAAGTGTGCCAAAGGTAATTTCCTGAGTGTGTGTAAGGATAAAGGGACTTTAAGGTTTAAGTAGAGTGTGCGCGCAGGTGCATGCTCGCGTCCTTGCATGGTTTTGCCTGTGTGGCCTGCTGCCGTCAGCTGAGCCGCGTCAGTCATTGAGCCTACGGCAGAAGTAGGTTTCTGGGCCTTGCTGGCAGTAGCGTCGAGTCCCAACAGAGCTGCAGAGCCTAGAGAGAGAGAGAGAGAGAGAGAGAGAGAGAGAGCTTGTGAAAACCAGAGCTTGGGCTTCTTTCCTTCATTAACCCCTGTAATGAGGACAGAGTCAGTGCGGAAGGGTTTACGTGTACGTGAAAAACGATCTTCAGAAGTTCAGTTCAAGGAAAAACATGCATATAGATGCTGCTGAGGGAATGTGTTTAGCTGTCAGTCATTTGGTTACACCTGTTCATTTCTATATGCAGGTTCAGGTGCATGTATGAATCTGTACCTGACTGTGTGCAGTGTTTCAGGTCTTTTGGTTGAAATGAAAGCAATCGTCTTTGGGAAACGCTGGGATATTTCTGCAGTGCTTGTTATGTTAGTATGTTATGTAATCTCAAACAGTCTTATAATAACATACCCCGATTAAGAAATACATACTACATATAATACATATATAAATTAGATCTGATTCTTAGTTTGAACAGGTATTAAGTAACACATTTCTGCGCTTAGTGCCGCCAGTACATTTTAGTCAGTAATAATAAAGTATTAGGATGTTCTAAATCCTGCATACCTACGTGTTTATCTACAGTAATGCATGTATGCAATAATGCATGCGATGGAGATTGGACAAGTTGTGAACTCTCTCCGTGAGCTCATTCCACCGTGTCCATTTGGATATCATATTTCCGACTGTAATGCAAGAATCTAGATCAAGTTCCGACCCCCACTATACTGCTACATTGATGCTAACATGCTGGTCTCTTAGTATCTGATAGCTGTTATTTTTAGCTCCATCCTTTCGCCTTTGGGGTTACCACAAATCTCCTATTTCTCGGCAAACTCTTAACCCTGCCAGTTTCTATGAAGATTTGATCTAGTTGCTTAGGAACCAGCAAACCTGATGTGATATCATAGCATGGTGGGATTGTGTAGCTTGGT
>NW_005187687.1:119506-132851 GCF_000239375.1 Pundamilia nyererei | reverse complement strand
TCTAAATCAAGCTTTATCCTTTATCTACAGTAATCTCTCTCTCTCTCTCTCTCTCTCTCTCTCTCTCTCTCTCTCTCTCTCTGTGTGTGTCACACACACACACACACACACACACACACACACACACACACACATTATGTAGGACCCCAGCTGCCAGCCTTGAGCCTGCTGAGGCCACTTAGCATGGATAGTGACACACACCCTTTTTTGAATGGATTCATCTAGATTTCTGCTCATGCATCACTGGCCATTAACTGCAGGCACTTGATGCTGATTACTCATTTCTAAGGTCGGTTGCATTCTATTATTCAGAGTCTCATTACTCAGACCCTGCAGTTTGTACCTCAGGGGGTTGAGCACAGGGAAATAGTAGCATTCTCACATTAAGCGCTAATGCTAATGCTAAAGCTAAAACACGCATAAAAAAGGGGACACTTACCCAAAGTGGTATAAATGCTTACAGAAAAGGTTTTAAAAGGGAAAAAATATGCAAAACAAAGAGAAAAAACTGCTAAAGAAGAGGAGCTGGCAAACAGTCAATTAACTTCCATAAAGTTAGAAGACAAAAAAAGCCATGAAATATTTGAAATCATTGGTAAATTAAGCAGCATAGGCTGATATGCTATTTTTGTTCTCTAAACTGAACAAGGTGGAACATTACTTGAGTCCACACTTCTCCTAAAGCATCATATCATATCATTAAGTTTAATGCCATGGTGGCCATGTTGCTGTAGGGTTAATGGCATCAGCCTGTCTACTTGTTCGTCCCTTCAATGATGAAATTATGCTAAATTATAGAAAAAAAACACAACACTGTTACATGTAAGTTGCTGTTTGCTGCCAATTAATTTGATTTAATTTAAAGAGGTTATGCACTGTTCATCTCCTTTTCCATTATATTCTTATGTCAACCCTCTTTTACATTTGGTATTAAAAAACAACATAATAACGTCTCTTAAGGTGAGGTAGAGGTTACTTGTAGGAGTGACGAACTACTTGTTCACTATCTGCAGTGCAGCTCTCGCTTCTTTAACTGCATTGTTGGCTTGTCCTTCTGCTTGTTGGCAAGGCAAAAGAATCTCTTATATCCTTTTATCGTCATCTTCTGTTTCCTCTGCAACCTCCTTTTTCTCCACCACGCCCCCTTTTAAAATTTTCTCTCCACCCATGACTGCATCTGTTCTATTTGCATCTTCATATATTATTCATCCTCATCACCCAGTTTTCAATCCCCACATCTTTACGTCCTCTGGTCTTATATGTCCTCTCTCCTAACTTTTCTCAGTATGTCTGTCACTTTGCTGGCAGCCTTCCGCTGTTTTCTTTTTTCATGGCTGTCTAGTCTTCATTTAATTAGCACACTCGACATGCATCCCCAAATCCAACAGGCTGCAACATATGGCATTGCTCTTTCTGCCCCCCACCCACCCTCCTTTTTTTTTTTTTTTTTTGCACATTACTCCATATTTGCTTTGTTTTTCATTGTTTTAATTGTGCCTGTCTCCTTTCTCCCTCTGAGTCTGAATCCAGCTCTGCAGTGACTATAGACAAGGTGCTACATTAGTGATACTTACAGAACGCAAGGACAGCAATTATGTTATGCTCATATGCAAAGCATTAGATCTTGTTATTCGCTGCGGGATGTATTTAATGTTGATGATGTCACCTTTTCTGTATATGAGGATCGTGGGAAGCAGAGCCCCCATCTGCTCCTGCTGTTCTGCTGAGTCACAGTTACTCAGCACAGTGTGGATATGTGTATTTGTTGCTAGTACATAGTCAATTTGTTACTGTGGAGTGTAGTTTTGCATTCCCAAGCAGAAATGCTAAGACTGTACTGCTGTTTTTGTGTGTAAACAGGCAATATAGAAGGCTTTTTTGTCAGGCTGTCTGTCTGTCCGTCTGTTTCCTTCTGGTTTGGTAAACCAGTCTGTGTGTGTGTGTGTGTCTTGGTCCACCAGTGAAGAGTGACTGTAGCAGATTGGAGAGCCTATTGTAGTCAGAGGATCTGCTGCCAAATTAGGATCGATGGCAGACGTTTCCAGCCCTGGCAGACTGTTCAGGACTTAGTCACACCACAACTTTATCACACGCACACACGCACACGCACATGCATATACATATACAGTCTGACTCATTCACTTCCTGAGTCACTCGTTCTCTAATCTGCCTCAAATGAATCTGCATTTGAAAGATTGGATTCCAGCTTCATGCTTTTGGCTGCTTAAAGAGTCGGACTGACACATATCATCTGTCAGATTAGATTTTGTCTAAGGTGACAGAAGATATATCTTATTTGAACAAAGCTTATCCAGGCCAGCTGGAAGGCAAAAATGCCGTGCTTTGTTAATAAACACCTCAGAAGTTTTAAAATCGCAAAAGATAAATGTTAATGTGTGGCTAACAGAACCAAACCTTCAGAAGCAAAATCTTTGCATCCTTTATGACCAAGAGTTGTATTTAATGCAGTAGTGGGTAGTCAGCACAACTCACTACACTTATTATTACGCATTTTTTTAATGGTGTCATGAATGTTTTTTAAACCATCATCAGAGCCTGCACTATTGCTCATTGTTCTTTATTTCTGTCTATCAGCATCAACTTCAAAAGGTCAGAGTTTAATCTGCATGTTATGCATTATAGAGTAGTGCATGTTTGTCTTTCCTCTATTATTGCAGTTAAAAAAGGCTGAAGTTACATTTTAATTGGAAGCCATATTGGAAGATTTGTTTAGCCGTGGTTGAGTCAGTCAGACTTGGACTGACGACTTATTTGTTCTTGATTTATTGGTGAATGTTTGTTTATGTTTATTGCAAGTAGCATATTGGGACCGCATCCTTATCCAGCCTCGTTTTGTATAATAATTAACCTGATTTTGAATCCTTGCCACAGGTTTTATTTTCTTCTGTTAGTTGAGCAAAATAAGACATTTCAAAGCATTTGTCAGAAAAAATTATGATGGAATTTACATTTTATGGATTGAGAGCGTGATCAGCAGGTGAATCAACCATGAAAAGAGTATTCCATCTCAGCCCTCAAGTTTGTTCTGCTTAGCAGTTAGTTAGACTGCTTCCTCGCTGCTCACTTAATTGATCCCGTGGCACCCGCTTACTTAGGCTCTAAAAACCTGTTTTAGCTCATTAATTCAGCATACATTCGTATTTTATGCATCACACACACGTGCTCCTGCACGCGCACCGGTTTCCCACTATTGGCTGAAACCAGTAGCTTGAAAGAGAAAGAAGGAGGAAAAACATCTTTACACAAATGAATGACAGGAAGATGTTGTCAAATTTAGAAAGACGTGCATCAAACAGCTTCACAAGAAAGTTTGCTTTCCCCCTGTGGAGGCCAGAAGCAGTTACATAAGCTGTTATGCAACAAAGCATCCAGCCAGGCAGGCAGGCAGCCTGCTGCTCTGGTTTGAGGTGAACGCAGTAACACCAGCGCCAACTCAGCCTGCTGCACAGTTAATTGGCCCCACATCAATGCTGCTTTTTGTTTCTTCTGTTTGCTTTCCCCCCGGTTCTTCCTGCCATCCCTTGTTCCCCGCTCCTCTCTGTCAGTTCACATTCAGTTTCTGGTGAAACTGGGCTCTTTGCGTTGTGCTGATTAAATCAGCGGGAGGTCACGTGTAAATTCACCGTCAGGGTACGGACAGTGTCCTGATCTCTGTTAGATCACTGTCTCTCTGTCCTTTAGTCAGGTGGCTCTGCACTTCTCTGCGTCTCCTCTGGGTCTACGAGGACATTAGGAGGTGATTAGAAGAATAAGGAAATTAGCTTTAGTTGTTTCGTGTGAGAATGTTTTTGGTGATGCTGTATTGCTGCTTAAATATTAAAGCTTTGTCAGTCAGTGTCATGGTTTTTTTCTTCACATCAGAGGCTCTGAATGATAGAAACAAACACTTTACCCTTTGTTGTTTCTGTATATCCATATTTGTGTCAGAGCATCTGTCAGTTAATCCGTCAGTCTGTGTGTCTGTCAGTTCCATCTGTCTACCCTCCCATCTTCGGTATCCTTACAAGGAAAGTTTTTTTCAGAGCAGCGTGAAAGGCCCTGTTGGCTCGCTACGGTCGATTCAGCACCACAGACAGCTCCTCCTCAGTCTGAGACGTGGCATTTCCGTGGGCTGGATTATGTTGACCTCACCATCTATTGTGGTGCAAAAGATTAGTGGTTGAATCTTCTTTTCTTCTCCTTCTGCTCTTGTTTCTTTTTTTTAAATTCTGGATTTGTAGCCATATGTTTGACTAAGTTTGTTAACAGAGAAAGAAAAAACCTTTTAAAAAGTACCCAAAAATGAGGTGCAGGAAGGGTACAGACTCATTTGTATTTTTGTTTTCTTTTTTAATTAATTGGGATTATTTCTGGTTCATAAAAGTCATTGAATGATCAAAATCACAAACTCCCATCTATGCTGATGTGTTCAAAAGCCAACAATATAAACTGAGTGACTAGTGATGTGAAATCAAGAGTACGAACTAAGTGAAATTTAAGCAGAATTCAACCTCCTGTTACCTAGTAGTAAATACAATTGCATGCAGCCTCACGTAGTTACACATTGTCGTCTCTATCTATGATTGACTGTCAGAAATTCCCACTAAAATGTGACAGGAGCTGACAGGTGTGTCTTCCACCTGTCAGCTCCTGAAATCAGACAGAGGGACATAAATAGGCGATCCAAATGAGTAGAGCGAGAAGTGTTGTCACTGATCATTTGCTACCAGCATATGATTCACGAGAGCGGATGGAAAGTGAGAGCCAGGCAGATGCTTTGATTTAAATGTGTGTGTGTGTGTGTGTGCATTTTTCCTTGCCAAATAAGCATTAACACTGTATATGCCATATGTTATGTGCGATCTTATAAAAAGCAGGATAGATGCTATGACTCACAGTAGCTTAATCTGCATACTTAAACTGTTTTCATGTGTTTTTTAAAGTTCTTTTGAGTCCCAGATGTTCCTACTTAAGCTTTACGTAGGTGAATTTAGGTGAATACATTTGCATATGTTTAATTTCAATTGTAGGTTGTTCTTTTGTCATTACATTTATGTGCTTCAGTTCTCTTGATTCAAGGTAAATTGAGTCAATTTCTTTTTTCATTTATGGGATTTTGTACTGGCTGTGTCCTCTTCCTGTGATTATTAAACAGCGCCACCGTGTGGTGGCAGTTATTTCCCTGCGTCAGTTTCTCATCCACCTTTGCTGTGATGTTCTGGACATTGCATTAGCTGCGACACCGTGTAAGACCAAAACCTGCAGGTTTCCCCAAATATGATTTGTATTTGTGCTGAAAGACAAAATGAAAAGCAAATAGAAGAAAGAGCGAGGAACAGACACGTCATGGAGTTAGGTGATTCTACACTAGATGGCGCAGTGGCGACATAAAACAGCTTCATAATGGACTGTTGGTTGTTTTATGCACGATGATCGGGAGCTGGAGGCTTATTCTGCAAGGATTTCTCTAACTGTTTTTTTTCCATTGTGGAAAATAAACAAAACTTCCCTCCCATTGTTATATAAAACACAGTGATACCTATTAAACTGGCCTGTTAAGCGTGATAGCAGTGGACAGTAAAGGAAGAAGTTCAGGGTCAGGCCCATAAGGCCCAGCAAAGAATAAGCTGACATTTTTTTCCTTACTGGTGCTGAGCTGATGGGATGAATGAAATCTCCACATTCCTCTGCTCTCCTCTCACTGTTTTAGACTAGATTAGATTTAGATGAGTCTTTTCCTCCGGTGCTCCGTTTCTCTCACCCCGGCCTTGTTTATAGCAGCAGTAGATGTTGTGTAACTGTGCTGGTTCTCTGGGAGAAGGGAGCATCAGAAACATCAAAGTGGCTTGTTTTGTCATTGGGCTCGGATAAGGGCTCGGAGCAGCAGTCAGGAATAGATCTTCTCCCCCCCCATGTTTGCTTCCTCTCTAACTCAGGGGATTTGATGATTTGGTTTAATCTCTCTCTGATTTTCTTTTTGATTGTTTTCTTTTCCTTTTGTTCTCTTCACCTTTACCAGCTCACTCATCTCTTCATCATCAGTTGATCCATCTTCCTGAGTGTTTCAGAGAAGCGCTTCTTCCTCTCGCAACATCTTTTTTTCACCATTAACCAGGTCATGTGCCACGAGGGGGTGTTTCTGCATTTGTGTGAATGAAGCAGATCATATCATACTATGAGCAAATCATACTCATAGTAGGTAAAATATTAATAATGGAGCTCTCTTATCACCATGTACGCATTGTTGCAGTCAGTGGAATGCAACAGTGCTTAAGGGCATCATCACCATGGCAGCTATACTTTTACTCACCAGTCTCAGTAGACAGTTTGTGTTTGTGTGTTGCTCATTAGCTGCCCCAGATGAAACTCGTCCTTATCTTCCCGTCCTTATCATCCCTGAATCCTCATTCTTTCGCTTATTTATCTTATTACACTCTGCTTTTTCCCCTCCGTGTTTGCCCAGTATTTTTGTTGTTCTCAGGTTGATATGCTTCAAATATCCTAATTTCAAACAAGGGTCTTTGTTAAATAGCAGCAGTCCTGGCTTAAGGAATCAATCTAACTGCTTCAGAGCAGCAGATGTATACAGATATATAGAGCCCTCTGCTCCAGTCCTGCACAAATTGATTGGAACAACAGGATGTGCGTCATGCCAATAAAGATCACAGATTTCAAAAGAGCCCAAGTTTTAAATCGATGAGGCTCAAACGAAGAGTCTTAGACGTCAAAAGAAAAATCTTTCCATTAGAGATGAAACAACTAGTGGATCAATATTTGCACTCAACATTTTGCAGTTGTAGCTCCTCAAATCAGAGAGCATTGTTGGCTCATTTTCTTTTATATAGTGTATACAACATAAACATTGTTAGAATAGCTCTAATAAAGAAACTTTTTTAGAGATCATAGATTTGTGCATAAAATGCATATATAAGAGTCATTTCTACAGTCTCTGGTATGGATGAACACACAAAAATATACTGGTTCATATTGATTAATAAACAGTTGTGCAAATGCAAGGCTGTATTAAACTAAAATCATCAAAAGAAATATTTGTTTAAAGTAATTTTTCTGTGTTAAAAAAAGTGCAAAGGTGCTGAGACTTAGCATGATAATTACTATAATTGCATGCAGTACAAGAGGGCAAAAGGTAGAGGGCGAGGACAGTTTGGCAGTTTTTGCAAAAAGGAGAGAGCCACATGTGTTGGTTTATGTTATGCTGTCTGTTATACACCTGGAGACAAAATCTGTGTGGTTGCACTTTTTTCTTGTTTTTAGGGACGTAAATGAGAAATACACAATATAGCATATGGTGAGCCCATAGGATGGCAAGTCCATGTCGTGCTTTTTGGGCTGTGCCTGGCTGGCCTCTTGGAGTTAGATGAGGTGCTTTGGGCATCTGGCTAGGGGACCTCCTTTTCACCTCCTAGATGAGATGTTTCAGGCATGTTCTGCTGGGAGGGGGATGCAGAGCAGACCCAGGATACTCTGGAGAGGTTATTTCTCTCAGCTGACTTGGGATACTGGCTCCTGTGGTTTCCTGCAGACATCAGTGGTCAGAGTGCTTGCTGCGACCACACATGCTGCAAGAAGTTAACCACTGAGCCCATACAGCTGATAGGGGACACTGCCACAGCAGCTGAGAGCGGCTCAAGATGGCTATGATTAATGAGAGCTTGCAGGTAAACCCTAACCTTGTCTTCACCACTCAGGTAACCTTGACACACCTACTGAAGGGTTCCCAGGAAAGTGAGCACTCTCACCACCTCGCCTGTCCTTGATTATGACAAGAAAGCCATTACATCCAGTTGCTTCAGCTTATAGCAAAGCATCTTTGACATTTGTTTCACCCTGTCAGATCAGTAGTTCAAATTGCAAAGATATCATCAGGACTCAGAAGCTCAACATCTCTCATCTCTCTCTCAAAAACAAGGTCACAATTGTGTTTGATTATCTAAACAATTGGCAATTCATTTTCTTTCAGTCAGCTCATTAATTAATTGACCAAGCAGCATGCGTCATTAGAGAGTGACTGATGTAACGTAGGCTGTGTAAAGACAAAGAGAGATGCGTTCATTGGAGCATCACAGGTGACAGATTCAGCTTGCTGCAACTAAACACGAGTGTATGTGAGACCAAAGTTTGCCTGAGCCTGAAGCAGCCAATAACATTATCAGTGACAAACTTTTCAGTAATCGCTGTGCTTTCAAAGTAGAAGTTGTGTTCAGTGTACTGTAAGCACAAAATCTGATATCACTTCGAAAAAAATGTGAAAAATACTCGAATTAAAAAACGTTACCTTTAGAGAAGTGGCCAAGTCGTCAGCACTGACGCACTTGGGAAATGTTTCCGGCATCTGTATCACGCCATCTTGTTAGGAAGTTGAGCCGCTCGCCCCTGAAATAATCACCAGCGCTATCAGGAGACATCAGGGAACAAAGCAATATGCACTCTGTTATGAAACTGGAGTAATATCATTTCCACACGCAGACACACACACACGCACACATACGCAGACACACATTCGCAGACACACGCACACATACGCAGACACACACAAGCATTCATTTAAAAAGTTAAATGAAAGTGATCCATACTCCACAGAGAGCCTGTGTCTGAGATTAAACTTGTTTTCTATCTCCCTGCTGGCTCATCTGTGGGTCTACGGGGGGTAAAGCAGGACAACTCCCTTCTTGACACACACAGACGCACACACAGAATGGTCTCTTTGCTGTTTATTTGGCATTTTGCTGATAATGCTGTTACATCATTTGTGACTTTCTTTTGGGGCACTGATTGGTGGCTAATGGGAATCTAAATGGATTCTTGGATGCTAATTGCCATGAAAATGCAATAACTGAAGCTTTGTGTTTGTGTGCTAACTTCAGGCGGTGTTACACTTGCATGCAGCCTAAACTATAATAGCTCCTAATAGGTTTTTGGTAGGAGATTTGTCATACTAGATGAATGAACTATTGTCTTCCAGTAAATCCTTTTCTGACTGTACCGTTTCCAGTGGAGAAATATCATTTGGAATATTGATGTCTTGGAATTGAAGTGTGATGGTTGGCCTTTGGGGTGTAATTAAAGTTATTTGAGCGTTTAGATCAGATATGGAATTAGCTGTTGACTAAATCAAATAGGAAAAAAATGAACGGTGGTGTGCTTTTCATCCTGTTTGTCATCATAAACAGCCCATTGCTGAGGTTTGTTCCTGGTAGAGAACCAGTGATCTTACAAATTAAAAAGGCACATAACACCTGTCTTGTGCTGCAGCTGAAGATTTGTGAACAATGTGTTTATTAGGCGTGTCTTAATGAAATGGTATCCATCTGTAGACAGCCTTAAAAAAATAATCCATCACTAACTGTGGTGTTAACCAAATCTGTGGCTTTGGTTTTAACTGCACATTAGGGAGCTCATCAAATAATGACAGCGACGCCTTCAGAGTCCTTTTATCCGTAGGTCCGTCTACCTCATCCATCCTTCTCTTTGTTATTCACCACCATTTATAAGATACTGGCCTTCATTTAACCCCACTTGCGTCTCTGGATGTCCGGTGCATGAGCTACGGTGCATCAACAAATTAGTGATTCAGCAAGGTCCGATTATAGTTACTGATAGACTGATTAGGTGCAGAAGCAGCACAGCGCTGCTGCTTGGGGACTTGTCGGGAACATGGACTGTCTATAAAGAGGTTTGGCGAGCACACAAAATGAACCAAACAAAAGCAGCACGCACACACCTCTGGTGTTCTTCACAGTCCTCGGGCTCAGTGAATGTGCCCTTTCACCCGAGCACAGGCAGAGGAAGCCAGTGTTGTGAGCATGCACAATGCAGAGTATGTGAGTGGCTCTCGCAGTTTGCAATGTATACATACAAACACTATCAGCAGCTTACAAGTGACTAAAGTAGACTATGTGACTAAATTTGCCAACATGTTAGCAAATTGCTGTTGTCAGAAAATCTCATTTTCCTGAATAAAACGTTGAGCATTTATCCAACCTTACAAAAACTGAACTCTTCCATCTTTTCAGGTGTCATGCCTGCAGGACTTCTTTGGTGACGAGGACATCTTCGTGGCTTGTGGACCAGAGAAGTTCCGCTATCAAGATGACTTGATGCTGGATGAAAGTGGTGAGAAATACCTTCTCTTACATTTCTATCCTCACGTTTCCTATTTTATTCTTCCCTCCCTTCCTTACTTTCTATTTTCTATCAAATTAACCAAATCTTTTTTTTTAAACCATTAGTCATTTTATAAGCACTCTTTAAATGACCCCAACTTTGTTATTATTACGGTTTGACGGGGAGAACTCAAGCGCAGGACTCCAGAATCAGCTGTACACAATAATTTATTTACAGAATCCACCTTGTGTATTTACAGGAAGTGCAGGGCAGTGCTATATACAATGAAGTGAGCGATGGGGCTCTGGGGAAATCCAAGGGGGTAGTCACGTGTTCTCCAACTCTCCACACTCACAGCCACAGGTTCACTCATCCACACTCGACACAAAGAATCACACGGGGAGGGAATCCAGGAGGAGAGATGGGGAGACGAGGAATAGTTACACCGTTCACTTTTAAACATTTGACTTAGCTTTGCTGTAGACTTGACTTTCACTAACGCGTGGCAGACAACGATCCAGCGAAGAACAGCAGTCACCTCCTGGCTTAAATGCTGACCGCCCTGATTAGGCTCAGTTGTTTCCTCCCACCGAGGGCGTGAACCCACAATGAGAAGAGGAGAGAGAGAGAGTGGAAGTTGGAGAGAAAGATAGAAAAAACCTCAGATCAGCTGGACACTGATCCTGCTGGGTGTGACAGTTACTATTTGTGCTAGAGACAAAAGGAAAATACTTTTGGAAAGAATAGAAGATATTTGGTGTATCATGGCAGCACAGAGCTGTCATAAGGTACTGCTTTCTGAACACAGCTCTTCCTTCATTAGCATAACTCCTCAACCACTTTAGGCTAGAGAGAAAATTCAAAGGATTCCTGAACGATAACAATTATTTTGACATTTTACAGCCAAAATTACAAAATAAGTCCAGGGTCCTGTATGATACTTGGGTGATAAAGGGCTAAGTACATGCACGTCATCATAAAAAATTTCAGTGAATAAAATAAAAAAAACATTACCGGTAATCTTCCTGGTTCAACCCTCTGCTTGATGTCCAACACATTTTACATTTTGAGCCACAAACAGTCCACTTTGACCAGTGAAAGTCCCATTTCTGTCAGTGTAAAAGAAACCCTGGAGACATCTTCATATAAAAACTGTCTGTTTCTCTTCATGATGAAGCAATGCTGCTGACACTTTGGGCTAAAGCAAGAAATAAATGTATAAAATTGCAATAAAAAAAAGGTTTGGTAGCTTGTTGCCCTGACTGTGTTGGAATTGTAACACAGAAGAGTTTTGCTAATTCACAGCACGATTTGTCTCACTAAAATAAAACAAGAGCTTTTCTGTCATTTAATTGTTTTTTCTATTACTTTTTTACTGGTGTTGTACAAATGTAGCAAAGGCTGTAAAACTAAAAAGCAGTTCAATAACCGAAATTTATGTCCTCATACATTTTTTCCGAAGCCATTGTATGGGCCAAACTGGAGTTTTTGAAAGGCCCATTCTGGCCACCGGGCCTCATGTTCGACACCCCAGCTGTAGGCTGTCTACTTCATCCTCTCCTCTCGGTCCACTGCACTTAAACCACCGTCTAACCTATTTTACCATTGTTCCTCTCCCTCTTTTCTGCCTGTCTCCCCACCGCTATCCACTGAGGATGTGTTCTGTCCTCACTTTACCCATCTGTGTGTGCTGCTGCCTGTCTCTCTCCCCCTTCCCTTCACTCCTGCCATTTAGTGCTCATCTGTATTCTTACCCTCTCATCTCTCTTCCTGTCTCCTACATGAATGAGTGTGCACTGGGTTTTGTTGAAAGGTTTATTCAATTTATTTGTTTCCCAGGTATCCATCCCGCCATGGTTGCAAACCTCCGCCCCCTACCCTCTTTTGTCTCCCTTTTCCCCTCACTCCTCCTCCTCACTGTTCTTTCATTTGGAGCACATTGTGCCTTCCTGCTTTCATTAGCTATGTCTTCCTTTGGTAACCTTCCTCTGTCTTGAGAATGATAACAACAAAACTTTCTCCTTCATGCGGCAAGGTTTATAAGCCTGTGATTTGACTATGTTTAATTAATTACTGACGATTGTCTCCATAAGCATTTTAAACCAATCACTTATAGCTAAGAAGCACCTCTTATCCGTGTGATGAAAATTTAATTATCTGCCCACGCTTGCTACAACTGTGTGTGAACAAAAAACACACTAACAGCACAGCAAGCATGCCCACTGTCGCCCTTGCTCTTAGAGTTCGTAGAGTACATTAGTACATTTTCTAGTACATCAGGATTTGCTGTATTTTCTTGCTGGAAGAATACAATAGGGTCATTTCCTCCTCAAAGCTTCCTCCAAATTCGTTTTTTGAGCTGCTGTTGTGAAAAGAGCTCCAGTCCTCTTCGAAACACTGTAAATCTGTGGAGTTCAGCTGCCTGTTTCCGGTTTCTTTTCATGTATTCCCAGTTTGTCTCAATGATGTTGAAATAAGGGCTCTGTGGGGACCACAGAAGTGGTTGCAGGGCTGCTTGTTCTTGTGTCTCTGCCTGTATCGTAGGCTGCTGTCATGCTACTGAGTGAAGACTAGTCAGACAGCTCCCTGATGAAAACACGTGTTTGAAGAATCCAGATATGTCAAACTCAAGCCTGTACATCTCTAACTTTCACCTAAAACTGCGTTTAAACTTCAAGCGTTGATTTCTGACCTTGTGTTGACTATTTAATGTGTGAAGGACATAAAGGCCTGGTAATGTAATCGTAATTCAGTTAATTATGCTATAGTGATCTAAAGGAAAGTTTTCAGGCGCCCATGTTTATATTTTGCTAGAAAAGTGTGAAATAGGTCCAAAGATGCATTTGTGCAAATACATAATAACAGGCAAAAACTGAGGTTGTATAAATCTAATGAGCCTGAAAGTCAATGTTTGGTATTCCCATCTTTATTCTTGCACACAGCCTGAATGCTCTTAGGCAAGCCATCTTTTAAGTAGTCTTCAGGAATAGTTCTCCAGGCTTCTTGAAGGATGTTCAAAGCTTCCTTTTTTTTTCCTGTTTTCTGTCAAGATGATCTCACGCTGCTTCAGTAATATTAAGGTTCAGGCTCTGGAGAGGCCAATCCATGACTGATATAGAGTTTGTGTGTTTTTCTATTCAGGTGTGCTTTACGGCAGCGGGAGTGTGTTTGGGATCTTTCGCATAAGACCTGTTGTCACTAATTTTCCGTTCAGTTCTTG
>NW_005187687.1:59585-119486 GCF_000239375.1 Pundamilia nyererei | reverse complement strand
AGGGCCCGGTGGCGCCAGTGTCCGGCAGCCTCGCCTCTGTCAGTGCGCCCCAGGGTGGCTGTGGCTACAATGGAGCTGCCATCACCAGTGTGTGAATGGGTGGATGACTGGATATGTAAAGCGCTTTGGGGTCCTTAGGGACTAGTAAAGCGCTATATAAATACAGGCCATTTACCATTTAACAGGTACACTTCCATTAAGACCATTTCTGATGAGACTTCAGTGAGCATTAGATTTATTAACTGAAGGGACAGATGTTGTTGGTACAAAAATACTATTTTAAGTCTGTCAAACTGTGTTATCTGTATTATTTTTCATAGACTCATCTAAAGAAATTGGAACAAATAATGTGTTTTGTTCAGGCTCCTAGTAACAAAGTGGCTAAAGATACTATTTAAAATAGATTCTGTGTTATCCGTTACGTGTGGACACAACACTGGTCATTCCTTGTGTTATGTGCATTTTTTAAGCCTGAATGATTCATGGGTCAGTGTTAAGTGGCTTCATAATTAATGAATAAAAACATTCCTGTGAGAATGGTCCGGTACAAAAATGAGCAGTGATAAAGCAGCCAATGTCCAAAGAAAAACTTTGAAAGACCTTCAGAAAGCCTGGAAAACTAAACCAAATTAGTAATGGCTCAATACATGGTACCATCTATCAACTGTCCCCTGATCACTCCCAGTATTTCCCAAGAATGTGTGCCAAATGCATTTAAATGCAACACTTCTAGTTGCAAATAGCCAGATGTAACATTATCTGATTGTTGTGATAATTGTTGTAATCAGACTACTCCTTGCTCCATCCCTACCATATCCAATATTTATTAAACTTCAGTTTCATTTAACTTTTATTAAAACGAAAAAGGGTGCAACCTCTTACATTTATAGGGAACATCTTCTTCATATCCAAAATGTTTCCACTAGTCTCGTATGAAAGGTCCTCATGTAAATATTATGAATAACAGATTACCATAAGAAAGATACCAAATGTCTGCTATGAAATGCTGCAACATGACCATAAAGGAATGAAAATGATCTTTTTAAAAATCTTACTGAGAATGGAGAGTATACATTCAGCTTTTACCCACGTAGGATCCTTTGTTTAATTTCTCAATTAAATGATCTCATGTGACCATTGAGGGGCAGTATGGGAATGTTCTCTAAACATCCCAAATGTCCTTTATGAAAGTTTGGGCACAATCAACACCGTTAAAAACGTTACACAGACTCTTCTACATAGGTCGATTTTTATCCAGAGAATTCGTCTGAACCACATTTCCCCCCCAAAAACAGTGATTATAACGCAGCCATATCTAATGTTTTATAGACACAGAGCATGATTTGACACCTCATCATGCGCTGGCAGACAGAGAGCAAGAGGCAGAAATAGACAGACAGGAACGGAGAGCGACAAACGAAACAGACAGCGTAACAGAGAGACATCTGGAGTCAGAGCTGCAGACAACTTCGCCTCCTCTCAGCATCGCTATAATTATCGCCTCTGCCTCAGCTCTGGCACACTGTCATCATGTTAACACTCGGTATTGTACATTAATCACTGGGCCACAAACGTCTGCCACACAAGCAAATGCAAATACAGACAGACACACAGCCAGGCTCTCATATGCACGCACGCATGCACATACACACACACACACGCACACAGACATGTGCGGGGCAAGCTGTACAATTTGTCTTTCCCACTGGTCTATAATGGCAATGAGCTATAATGGGCTGGGTTAATGAACAGTGGAGGAGTAAAGTTTTGGGGATGGAGCCGACACGGAGCGTGTGTTTTAATACCATCACATGGCTCATTTACTAGCGCTGTGTGTGTGTGTGTGTCTGTAAGACCTCCGTGAGTCATAGCTGTCACTTCTGAAGCACCACAATAATTGCGTTTGGAAAACGAGCCCACTGAAGGTCAGGGCTCGTTTTTGCAGGGGGACCTGAAGGTAAAACCAATTACAAGTGTGGCGATACATTAGTGGTTTGCTGTTCTCTTGCATGGCTAAAGGTTAGACTCACTCAAAAACAATATTAAAACAGTAGCTGGCTTAAAATCCATAAACTTTTCATTTCAGACTAACAGAGCTGTCGTGTTGTTCGAGTGCTCTGATGGTGTAATATTAAGGCTGTTTCTGTGCCACAAACCAGTGTCATGTTACAGTGTCGCACACCTAATGTCAGTTTATTTGAGCATGAAATCCCGAGTGCTGCAAGAAGGTAAAAAAGCTGCTACCTCCTTAGGATTTGAATTTCTACAGCTTACAGATTTTGGATTTCAGCGCACTGGATGAATACATAAAGGTGAGTGGATTAATATTTGCTAAACAGTCCCTGAACACCTCTATCTGTCCTCTCTTTGTGCTTGCAGAGTGTCGTATGATGAAATCATTGATCTATGGGAGGATGTCAGGCTCTTTGAACCGAGGCTCCCCCAGAACTGTTGTCCAATCGCTGCGCAGCAAGTCGCCTGCATCTGGTAAGACAGCAAAAGTTTCTGTCTTCTTCTAGTCCTCTCTTTAAGTAGTTTAACACACCCTGTAACTCATCCCCTGCCTTTTTTTTGAGCTTGTGCATGTCTGCAGCACCTCAGATGCGTTCGCCGTGGTCGGGAGTTGTTTGTGTAATAATAGCTCATCGTCTGATTGCTTGGTGTTTTCTAGATCGTCACTTAATCGGTATCTCAGCGCAGTATGAATGAACACGATGAAATCTGAGCTCTGTGGAGTGTCTCGCGGCGTACATATGTGAGCTGCGCCTTGTTGCTTGAATGTGAATTCAAATGAGAATGTTTTCACAAGGGAGGAGAGAAAAAGGCAAACAGGGATGAGAGAGGTAAAAAGCAACAAAAAAAAGAGAGAGAGAGGGAGGGTGGAAGGAGTGAAGATGAGAGGGAAAGATGAACGGGGCTGGTGACTCAATCCTGCAGCTCCCAACAAGCCGTGCTTCACCTGACATACTAATGAAATGTAATAAGCTTGCACTGGTGCCTGCTCTTATTGTTTGTGCCTGAGAGTCTGTCTAGAAGTCTTTTTGAGATAACAGCAGACCAAACGTGTGTGAAAACAATCATTCTGATAGATGAATGCAGCTTTCATTAATGCACCACAACTGTTTGTGTGTGTGTGTGTGTGTGTGTGTGTGTGTGTGTGTGTGTGTGTGTGGTTGGGTATGTGTGTGTGTGTTTAAGAGGCCAAACATTCATTCAGTCTGTCTCAGAGCTGGCGAGAACTTGATGATTAGTTTAGAGCTTTGAACAAAATCAGGCATTGTCTGATTGCACAGCTTGAGCTTTGGTTGTGTGTAATATGCCTGGTTATGCAACAGTGCACTTAACTTTTCCTCCACACTGTAATCATTTTATGATTTGTACGCGTATAAAGACCTATTGGGGGTTTTTTTTTGGTAGGGGGGTTATTGAGTGGGTGATGCAACACACAGAAACTACTAAAGAAGAATTTGTTCCACCTGCTGCTGAAGTCCAGAGGCACCATTTATTTCTTTATTATTATTATTATTATTATTATTATTATTATTTTAACCTTAAATCGTAACCGTAACGTGACCACGCAGAACGAACGCGAACATTTGCTGCTGGATTTTTTGTTGACCTGAATAGGAAGAAGGATGTAAACAGCTGGGGTAAGGAGAGAAACTTCTGGATGCTGAAGGCTTGAAAACTTTGGGGAAAGGTTATGAGAGTGAGTCATACACCACCATCTGATCTCGCTGGCTGCAGCAAAGTCTGGAATAAAGGTGTATCCTGGTGTGTGTGTGTGTGTGTCTGTGTGTGTGAGAGAGAGAGAGAAAGAGAAAACAAGAGACTGGCGGAGGGAGGGACTGATTCGTCTTGGTTGCCATGGGAACATAGCACAGTAGGAGCATGTAGCTACAGACACAATGGCCTGTGACAACCATATATGGCAGGGACTTCCTGTGAAATGGCCTGCAGAGGGGAGAGGAGCTGACTGACGTTCGGCCCTCGCCCTGACTCAGAACGTCCCTGCGTTTTTTTCACGTCGCCAAAATGTTCACCTTCTGGTGTTGCTTCCGCTGCTTAACATCATCAAATATTCCCTGACTGGTGTTGACTGTTTTCTGTTTGTATTTACTCCCTCAGACATTGTTGGTCAGGAACAAAACAGCAGTGGAAATCTGTCTGACCCTGACTAACCTTCTGCTGCTCTATTTTATTCAAATGTTAAAAGCACATCGTGTTCCCTCCCCTTGAGGACAACATGTTCTGTTATAGTAGTGAACAACAGCTGATACTGCTGAACCAGGAGCACATTCACTTATCAATGTGTATGTACAGTTAGGTTCATATTTTCTTTGGACAAAGACACAATTATTGTAGTTTTCTGTGGATTTTAAATCAAACAATCACTGTGTGACTGAACCATAGACTTCCAGCTTTAATTCAAGGGGCTCAGCAAATGTATTCCATTAACTCTTTAGGAATCACTTTTTTTTATACACAGTCCCCAATTTTTAGAGGCTCTAAAGTAATTGGACATTCGTCTAACAAGCAGTTTAATGGCCATGTGAGGCCTGTTCTGCTGTTATTCCTTGAGCTCATTCCAAGTGTTAAAATTTGAATTTGGAAGCTGTTCACTGGACCTCTCAATATGAGGTCTAAAGATCCATTCTTAAAAAGAAGGAATGAACTGGCCAGCTCAGCAACACCGAAAGACCAGAAAGATCACAGAGGAGAACTAAAGTGGATGATCAGAGAATATGTTCCCAAAGAAAAACAACTTCATAACATCAAGCCAAGTCAAGACCAACACTCTTGGGGAGATAGCAGTATCATTGTCAAGGTCAACAATCAAAAGACACCTTCAAAAATATCAACAGACACTTGTGCAAACTACTGGTTTGGCTCAAGAGCAAGACATCCATCCACGTTAGGCTTTGCCAGAAAACATCCAAAACAGCCTGCACACTTCTGAAGCAAATTCTTTGGACAGATGAAACCAAAATGAACTTTGGGGAGGAGAAAAGTAAGAGAAGGAGAACAATAGCTGATGATCTGATCCACAGTATCTGCCAAACATGGTGGAGTCAGTGTTATGGCATGAGCATGGATGTCTGCCAGTGAAACCAGTTTACTAGTGTGTGTCGATGATGTGACTGCTGGTAGAAATGATAGCAGATGGACTGTGATAAGGCGTACAGGGCTGTACTGAAGACAGAGAGACCCACAAACACACATCTGAAGATGATGTAAAGGTCTAAAGAAAACACAGCATTTGGTGATATCTGTGGTTTCTAGACTTCAGGCACTCACGATTTTCATCTAAGCACTGAAAACAGTCTTTATATTTAAAATCATGTTATTTTGTTCAATTACTTTTGAGCGTCTGAAAATGGGGGACTGTGTCAATGTCCGATGACATTTGATAGGCGTTACTGTGATCAGGTCTCATCACTGGTAATGAAAATAAAGACAATGTATTTATTTACAAACTTTATTTACATCTAAAGTGTTGCATTAAAGGCAAGTTCAGTGGTGCAGTTTCCCAGTGTGTGCCGTCTCCTCTTGCTATGTGCAATTTGCAGGTTTAAGTATTACTACTGCTGAAATATTTGATCACAAGTGTTTCTTTACTCTGTTTTATATCATTCTGATCGGACATGTTATGGTTATTGGACTGCTATTTACAGATGTCAACTTGGGATTTTTGGAAATTTTGAGTATTTTGGGTAATTATAGACTACAAGCATTTAATCAGTAAATCAAGAGAGAAATTAACAGATTAATTAGCCGTGAAGCTTATTCTTAGTCCTAAATTAGAATAAATATAACAAAAACTGAGATCTGGGGAGCATGTGATCTTACATCATCAACACATTTTCTCAAAATAGAGACATTTTGAGCGGTAACCTGCTATTCCTGAGCTTTGAGTTCACAGCCTCCTGATATCAGGACACAAATTAGAGTTAGGTCTTTCAAATAAACATCATAAAAGACATCACATTTTGGACAGTTACATTCACTTGAAAGCCAAGGCTAATTTTCTCCATTGTAGTCCTGTGTGCACCAACGTATTAGTTAAAGTTGAATAAATCCTCAGAGTTAAAATGCAACAAATTACTCAAAAATCACTGTGTGATCATATTGCTGTTAGTTATGGATGGACATCTTCACAGTGGAAATAAGACTTCGACATCAGAAAGACTCTTGGCAGACAGTAGAAGTGTTATTTTTCATCCATGATGTCAGTGCATGATGACGATCTCCTATAGTTTTTAACCTTGCTCCGGGTCTTTGGGTGTGCTGAAAAAGCAGCCTTGAATTCCCACATTAATTTTCCCTTCAGCCAACACAGACATAAAATTCTTGATCACATATAATAAGCTGGACCTGAGGAGCTGCACAGAGCAGATGTGAGGCGAGAATTATCTGCAAGGTAGTGAAAGCCAGATAGTGAGTGCACGTAACACAACACGTGTGCTGCTAAGCACCACCTGGTGTTTTCTGTGTGTGTGTCTGGCTGCTCCTCATTCTGCACGTTTGCAGGGTAGACCTGGACACCACTAAAGAGGCACAGAAAAGCAAAACAAGCGAGCTATAGACAACCGCACACTCATACGGAGACAAAGAATGCGATCGGGAGAATCAAACTGAAATCAGAGCTTTTAAAATGTATCCACATAAGGCACAGGTGTGGTGTTTAGTCTGTTTAAATCAAACTCTGGTTTGTTTTCTGACTTTGTGCGGTTCGCTTGCTTGTGCAGGTGTGTCGACGCAGTGATCGCAAGACCTTTGGAGGAGTTGGTCTTGTTGCGTTTCTAAATGAACTCCAGAGTGGTTAGTTTTTGGTGTGAACCTCATCCAATCAGGATCCCAACCAGCTACCAGGTGTATGTTGTAAGTTATAGCTAAAAAAAAAACTATAACCCCGTGTGCTTTGCATTCTGAGACGCGGCAAGATACTATAGATGTGCAAAAGTCTACACCAGCTAACAGCTAACTGTGAAACAAATGCAAATGTTCAGTGTACTCCAATAGTCCAGGACACAGCACCTTTTTCCTGTATTTGCTTTTGTTCCTTGCATCCCAGACACATCTGGGCATTAAGGAGACTGTGTAAAAAAACCCCAACCAAACAAAAAAAAAAAACACGGGGAAAAGCTCCAAGCTCTTCCATGCTGAAAGAAGGTGGTTAGGATGCCTCCTGGGCAATTCCCATTAGAGGTTTTCCAGGCACCCCTCACTGGGAGGACACCCAAAACTCACTGGAGAGATTATGTACCACATCTGGTTTGTCTTGTCATCTTATCAACTTTAGATAATCAGAAGGTAATGGATGGATGGAGAAGTTATGTGACTTGTGTGGTGGGAATAGGCAGCAAACGATTAGGTAGAGCTACTCTACAGACCTGCTGTGCAGTATGTGGAGCAGGTCATCTACTGATAAGAATCCCTGGCTGCTCCAGTCTGCATGCCAAATATGCAAGATACTAACCCCAAGTTGCTATGAGTATGAATGTTTGTGAATGTTAGAAAGAAAGAACTTAAGCATAGAAGAAAGTGTTTATGTGAATGAGGCATGTTGTATAAAATACTTTAAGTGCTCCGGTAGAGTAGAGAAGCTCTATATAAGAATCGGTCCATTTACCACGAGTCTGGTTCACTCTGAAAAAATGCTTTCTTGACTAATCCCTAACTTTTTAACAATTTTACTGTGTTTTCAGAAGAAAGCAGCTATTCAGAAAAATCATTCTATTTTTAATAAGCATTAGATCTAAAAGGTTCACACTAAGGATTTGTGATAAACAGCGCTTGTATAGTGATCAACAAAGCAGTCACAGTTGTGTATTGCTCACAGTGAGCTTATACTCCATATAAACTGCAACACACAAAAGTGAATGGAATATATGTAAAAGCACTACTCTGTCGAGTATTGGATTTATGTTGGATATGTGATGGAGCAAAAAAAGGATGGTGCAGCCTTTGCGTTCCTTTATCAGACTAGAAAAACACGTCGTCTTTGGTCTCTTTCATGAACAGAAAGCCTTCTGAGAAATATGCTGAATCAATGCAGAACAAACAACTTCTCGTCCCGCTTCCCAGCACAGATGAAGTTTAACTCTCCGTCCTTGTACGTACCGAAGAACATCAAAGCTCAGAGACTTGTGTGCTGAATGTTTGTTAGGTGAATCATGCTCTGTCTCGCCGATGAATCATAATTGCACAGAAATAGAATAATTTGAAATTAACGAGAAGGCATCAAAGTGAAGGAAAATTAAATGTTATGTTACAAATTCCATTTAAAATTATTCAACCTTGCAATTTTAATGCGTCGCTTGGATGCTGCCTCGTTCCCCTTTCGTATTGACGGTGGTCGTATCTAGCATTAGTCTTTTGGTTGTGTGTCGGCAGATTGTTGCTTCTCAGGCTGACATTGTCACTCGAGCGTCGCTCTGAGATGATGTCACAAGCACACAAACCCAAAATAAAGTGAGAAAACATTTTGCACTCATACATAGTTTCTCCTTCCCCTCCCCTCCATTTCACCATCTGTCCCCCGGCTCTCCTCGGATGCCTCATGTCAGCTAAAATTAACTGAGAAGTGCAGATGTAGTGAGGAAGAATCGCTCTCTCGCTGCCTCGGCGTCTCACCTCGTGCTTTCCGTCATAAGCGGCTCCTCGTGAATGGAGAGACTTCACGCTGAAGTGTTTGGGGCAGCTGACCCAAAAATAAATGCAGGGTGTCTCGAGAGGATTCCCTGCTGGCAGCGGCAGCTTCTGAACTGTGAACACATGATGTCTGCAGCCTTCAACACATCTCTTGCTCGGAAAAATCCAATCATGAAAGGCCCGAATGTACTTTGAGCAGAGGGGATGCAACAGATACAAAACAACAGCACTAAATGCATAAGGACACATCCTTTCAGGCAGCTTTGGTGTTATGAAACAGAGCTGCTCTGGTGCTTTTATTGACTTCTGTTATGTCATTTGAGAATTGAGAATTGAGTCATATGAGAATTTGTAATGTTTCACTGTGTTGTCCCAAAACCTGCCTTCATGCATGATTTTATCTATAGAATTTGCTCAAATATGCTGAAAATGTTCAATTTTTAGAACAGAGTGTGCATATTTGGATCTAAGAATAAAGGCTGGATACACACAAGCTTCCAAATTCCTCATATGGAGGAGGATGTGAGCCGATGACAATGTAGAAAATCAAGATCACACATTTTTCTCTTATACTGACATTATTAAATAACAGTTTTAAACCACTGTGCTTGTTTACCCATACAGCTTGTAATAGCTGAATGTGTTGCTGCTGGGTACCATAATTGAGCAGGCATTATTTTATGCTTGTGTGAATTAAATTGAATTTTTAGACGCATTAATGTCTCGACTTGAGGAAAGGCAGTGTTGGTCTATACTTGGTCTGCTCTGTCACAGAAATGTACAGTTCCCAGATGAAGAACGGTGCTGTCTTGTTTTCTACTTAGGAACCGAAAACACTTTAATTAACTCGCAGGCTTTACGTCGGCTCCGTGTAATGGGTTATTTAAACAATGAACATTGTACTGTCACACTGCTCGTCAATAGCAGTGACAGATCTCCTGGATATACTTCACATTCACTCTGAGGCTGTGTTTTTATTTCTTTTTTCAAGAGTCTTACATAATATGCAGCCAGTGCATCAATCAGGGCATCACTCAGCAGGAGACAGGAGCACACGAGGTGCTTTTCAATCTTCGATACTAGCCCAGCTCACTTGTCATTAATATTATTATTATTGTTGTTTTTTTTCTAAGCATAACACTTGCTGCATTTAACACAGTAGGTGTGAAAGAAGCTGAAAAACAGCGTCTTTTTGTGGCTGCATTGTGGCCAAATTGGTATCCTTACTCCAACAGTGGATCTCCTCATGTGTGAATGTTGAGTCACGCTGGAAAAATGAACCTAGAAAGAAAACAAGTTACACTGAATTCATTTGGAACTGTTCGCTTTACAACCTGGCGACACATACTGGGAGAAAAAACCTGCCTGTGTATCACAGCCACAAACTTCTCCATTAACTGGTCTTACCAGAAAGTCTTCCAGAGCTTTTGTGGTGGAGTTGTTTCAACATTTAGCCTAAGGTGGGCCCATTTTACAAGCACTTTTTAAATGACCATAATCCTGTTATTGTTGAGACAAAACTCAAACGGTTTCTGAAAGTAGATAAGACGAGCTTTACGGAGATATTTAATGTATCATAGTAGTACAAGGCATTCATAAGGCACTGTTAGCTGAACACTGATAGAAAGAGATTTCATCATCTGTGTGTCACCTTGCTGTAACTTCTCAACCAGTCTGGGCTAGAGAGAAAATTCAAATGCTTCCTGAAGGATGAGATTTTATTTTTTTCATTTACAGCCAAAATTAGAAAATAGCTCCAGTAGGTCTGGGTGAATCTTGTTTGCAGTATCCTCTAGTTTGGCCATGTAACTTGAGGAATGATAAAACCTAAAGACATGCAGAGGACGCTGGTGCAATGGCTGCTGCTTTGGGTGAGACTTCTAATAAATAGAAGAATTATTGTTCTTGATTTCTCCTGAGGATGTTTCCACGAGGAAGTGTAAAGCTCTTAAAGTAGGACAGGCTGCTCCTGAGCATTACAGCCTCCTTGGTTGGATCTATATCTACTGCATTAGTTATATTATCAGTTCTAATCCGCCCCTTTCTCAGCTTGTCTCATATAAGCAAGGAGGCCAGTGGATAGATATTTAAAATATAGATGTCATTTTTTTGTACTACACCCCCCTCCTCTCTCTCTCTCTCTCTCTCTCTCTGTCTCTGCTCACTGGTGCGCGTCAGAGTTTGCGCAAGCAGCCTCTCCGCCTCTCTGTGTAGTACACTACAGCCCTGCTCCGTCTCTCCCATTCACCACAGTTTATTATCACACTCGGACGGAGCGAGTACAAAGGTGCTGTTCTTCCTCCTCCTCTCTTTATCCCATTTTGGATTATCACTGTGCTTTTCATCATGCTGGAAGTGGAAGGTAGGAAACCATCCCATCCAGGAAATAAACCCCTGTAATGCATGCAGCTTTTATAATACCATTTCCCCGGGTAACGTAAAACTTGAATTGTCCCTGGATCGGATCATTTTTGGACACCTCTGATTGTGTCCGCCGTGTCACCGCAACACATGCCAAGCTGCTGACTTTGTAAAGTGTCGTGTAGGGATTTTTCTGGTAAGAGGTCAGTGAGAGCTGCCGTTAAAATGTTAATGCTTTTGTTGTGTAACCAGGAGGAGTGTCTGCCTGTGTGCGTAACGCCGTGATGTTGAATTTCATCAATGAAGAGCTTTAGGAGAAGGGTTTCTTTATTTTTTTATGTTTTAATGATGATAATGATGATGATGATGATGCCGATGATACGTGTGATACAGCGGCAGATGTTATATCTTAGTCTCTTTTGTGCTTTCCTCCTTTGTCTTAAATAATTCAGAAAGTTCTTTGATCTCAGCAGGAAATACACAGACTTGTGAGCTGGGCTGAAATTGTATTTAGGTGAACGTTACAAATAATAGGAACTCTTTACATGCTGGAGCTCTTTATATCTCAATGCCAATATAAACAGAGCTCAGTGCTGGCAGCCATAGAGAGGAAATTAAACCGCATTTTTAAAAAAGGGGTGTTTGTATTAAGTCTTGTAGTGTTTTCTGAATTCTGCTCTGAATCTCTTCAGGAAGATGACATATGCCTTCAGCTGAACTCAGTTGCGTCTCTGACCGTTTTTGTATTCTCCAAGCAGCCTCTTGTTGCCAAGAAACAATAAGTCATGTTTTCAGTAAGATGAAATACAGGCTGGTGGGTTTTTTGCCGGTTAATGATGCTCCTGGATTTTTCTTTTCCTCCCCCTGCCAAACTGCACACAGGATTGGTGTGCGAGCTTGATTAATGTATGTTCTTGTTTAATGAGATGCTGTTGCTGGGTTTGTTTTGTTAGACTGAAAAAAGAAAAAAAACTAGTGTGGACTTCGGTGCTCTTCTTTATCTTTCTCCCTCACTCTCTCCCTTGCTCTCCTCTTCCTCTGCCTCATTCATGTTAATGGAGAGATGCTGAGGGCGGAAGTGTAGGCTGTTGCTAGACACTAATATAGCTATTCTAAAAAAATAGGCATTTTCATTTAAGGAGTCATCTATTACAATATTTATGTGGTTTTTTTTTGTTTGTTTGTTTTTTAAAGTGGTCGCTCCACTCTCATCCATCCTGCTCCGTTTTTTCTCTCCTTTCTTTTCTCCCTCCAGTGAACGGGACGCCGGCCAGTCAGCTGTCAACTCCTCATTCGGGAAAATCTCCCAGCCCCTCCCCAACCAGTCCAGGCAGCCTTAGCCGACGTAGGGTAAGAATGGGAATACACGAGCACGCTCGCAAAGCACGCACTAAGAGTCAGCCCGTAGCATTTAGTGACTCCAAATCACAAAACTTATAACACAATTATTCTATTTTCTCAGGAAATGGACAAAGCCGGGACTGAGCATAGGCCGACTACATCTTAGAATCACTAGATTATGAAGAAAGCACAACTTCCCAGCATCTTTAGTATTTCAGACCTCACCCAGTGCTGCTCTGGGCTTCCAGCAAGGCAAATGTTCATTTCATTTGGATATTATAGCACATATTCTGTCCCTCATAAAGAACTCTGTCTGCCTTTGGTGGCTCAGCACTGAATAACGTTAACACCGACCTGTTGAGAACACCTGATCTGTCAGTCGGTAAATTGTGCAGTATCTGATATAAAGATGAGACTGGCTGATTGGCAGTCTGCCCCAGTCTGCAGTGTGTTTTTAATTTCCAGAAATTGGATTGCATTCTTCTTCACCTGCTGGGCATTGCATTGCATTTGACCATCTTTCAGCAAAAAGATGCAATCAGTACACACTTCTGATATAGAATTTCTTTTGTTTTTTTAATCAAGTCACATTATTTTGTACATGTCGAGTTGTGTAAATGATGTAGAAATACATTTTATACTAGTCTATTTGATTATTTAAGCCCTTTTTTGTCATGTATGCCTGTTAAAGTACCTTAATAGCAGTCTGTTTTCTGTAGCTAACAAATAAAATTACTGCTGTGCAGAGCAGGAGCATGCAACTCAAAGGGAAAACTTCGAATTAAATATCTCGACTTCGTGTACACTGTGCGCGCGCGTGTGTGTGTAGATGCTTATATCAAAGTATTTGTTAATCCAGTCTTTGACAGTGATGTGGGTGAGCTTTTAAGAACAGCTCCAATCCCAATCACTCAGCTTTCTGACAGCATCTCTTAAATTTGCGCTTAAGCCGACTGCTGTTTTAGTGTCTTCTCCCTCCTAAACAAACACTCGCTAGCTCAGTTCACCTCAGCCTCTAGAATACCGAAATACAGATACATGTGTATCCACACAGGCTTCTACTCGCAGGTTTCGTGTGTTTCTAATGCGCACTGATTAAAACTCACTGCACGTTCTGCCTGACTGCAGGGATGCAGCTATGATGTATGTTGCAACTATTTATTTACACAGGCGGATTTTATGGGAGGAAAGCAGAGGGGGTCATTACCTTTTATATAAGTATGTGTGTGCGTGTGTGTGCGTGTGTGTGTGTGTGTTCATGCATGACCGTATCCTCAGTCAGCGTAGGTTAAAGAGTCCATTCCTTGGGTTTTCCTGTGCTATTTTCTGTGAATCCGGAAACATAGATGAATGGCAGAGAGTCTGAATCCATCAGTGAGAAGTTATATTGACGCAATCTGAAGGTAACCCAGGATAACAGATCAGCTATGAGCTGTAGCTATAACAGGGCTTCCACATTCATCTGAATTATGGAACTGGGTCATTATAGTTTACAGTGTTGAGAGGAAATGTTCTGGCTCGTGCACACATTTATAAGCTCTACCTCCCTTTCTATGTTCTTTGCTCTGGTTAAATAAATGTGGGGCAGTCATTGTAGAAAATGACCCCGCCCACTTTCTGCCTCTTCCACAATATGAAAATCCAGTGCTATAAACGCAAACACACCACCTATCCTTTGGTTTTCGTAACCTCCTTAAACCTTCTTTTCTAGCCCATTTCAGAGCTCACTGTTGCAGCAGTTACATTCTAGTTGAGTGTCTGTTTCTCAAAGAGGGATTATTCCAGCCTCTGCAGCAAGCCCGCGATGGCTTGACTGCTGTAAGGAGGGGAAGAAGCCTCACAGGCCATTATCTCTTCCTTCCACTCTGCAGCTCCACGCTCTTCAGCCATGTTACGATGTAATTCTCCTCTCCACTTCTTACTTCTTCTATCTACCCTGTTACAGATTTCCTCCCTGTCCCTGTCCCTTCCCTCCCCGACACCTTCTAATTTCTCTTTTACAGTCGTTTCCCAGTCATTCTCACACCCACCCCCTCCCTCTCGCCTCCCCATATCAAAGGGTATTAACCTCATGGGGAGAAATTATATTCCATCATCTCTCTTATAGATGTTATTTAATCTTCTTTGAGAAGGAGGCAATAAGTCCAAGACCCTAATTTGCACATTTCCTCCTCTCCTTCTTTGTGATTTGCGTGTAAACCCGCACGAATAATTACAACTCTGCACCCCTTTAAAACTAGCAAGTAACATTACCAACCCTGAAGAGCAATCTGAGGCTTAGAGTGGCTAAAATAACACAGATATGAGGTTTAGGTGGTAAAATGCAAGTTAAATATAACAAATAAAAGAATGAAAAATCTATTTCCTAAGCAGCCACAGGGGCTCAGTGACCTACTGTGAGTGCTGTGTTTAACAGTTCACCTCGCTGGACCATGCATTTAAACACTTAGAGGCACTTTGCTGCTTGAAGTAGGTTGCTAGCACATCTAGGACCATCACAACCTATTTCCCCAAGCAGAGACTACAAACATAGCATTGCACCATTGCATGCACACGTCTTCAGAAGAAGGTGCATGCATAGTAACTTTCATGTTCGTGCACACTTCAGTGGAACACTTTTGTACAGAAAATTTGTGCACAGCAGCTTCATGCACACTCACACATTTTGTGTGGTGTTTTGGGGTTTTTTTGCAAATTTGATGCTCTCTGTGACCCATTTTTACTAATTGTCAAGCGACGCATGAAAGTCTGGTCTACATTCACAAAATCGTCCCCCTGCCCGCCGTCCCCCCGCCCTCCACTTTGCACTTCTTATGAGCTTTTCAAGGCCGCTTGCCTCAGTGAAAGCACTGAGAGCATCCTAAATTTCCGTATTAGTTTTATTTTCATATAAGATCTATAGACACATTATTCCACACAGGCACGCACCCACAACAGTGTTTTCTGTCAATATCAGCTCTGAGGCATAATTCAATGTGCCACCGAGGTCAGCGCTCTTCGCAGTCTGTCCGCTCCATTTGGTGTGAAAACAAATAAACATACAAAAAAAGACAATGCATTAAGAGGAGAGAGTGACAGATCGAAGGCGACACTAACAGAAGGTCTGTGTCGCAGCAGCTGTGATGCATTTAGGAGAGTCTAAGAGAAACAGAGTGCTAATTGTTATCTGTAGTATCACCTTCATCCTCCTCTCACCGTTCATCCATTCACATCCGTAATCTGTTGAATTGCATGCTCCGTCTCTCATTCTCAGCGTTCATGTTATGTGTCGGGTGATTCATTTTGAAATTATTTGTGTGCGAGTATGTGTGAAAGGAAGAGTGCCGACTGAAACAGAAAGTGCGCATCGTGAACTTCTTATAAATGTCTCGTCTCATTCCCACGAGTGTATTGTTGCTGAAGATTGTATTTGTTATTTTTGGTTGTAATATATTTCTTATTATGTGTTGTGTTTGATGTCATTAGTTGGCTTGTTTCTGTGACTGTCAAAGAGACCGGCCGCATCACACGGTGGACTGACCCGGAAGAGTGTTTTTTGCCTTTTTTTCAAGAATCATTTTTTGTCTTTTGTTTGTTTGTCACACGCACAAAAACAACAACCACAGAAAAACATCAGTTATCCAAATTACTCACTAATGATTCAAATAGCACTCGCATCTAAAAAGGCTTGATGATAATTTTGGCTCTTTCCATTAATGCGGATTTTTGTAAACATGTCAATTATCCACATGTTGTCGTGGTTCCATCGTGCGATGCTGCTCTCTCTTTTTGGCTCATTTTTGTTTTTGTTTGCTAAATGTGTTCATTTTCATTTGTTGACGTCCTCATTAAATTCATTGTCATTTCATTTTCATTTCGTGGTCTTTATTCTCTTAACTCGACACCGTCACTCATGTTCCTCATGTTCCATCAGTACAGCCGTGGGGATGGCGATTTTCTTCTGTAGCACATTTATCAGTGCTTCTCCTTTGTTAAACCTGCCTGCTGTGGGCATTCAGCAGAGCAGAACAGCTATTACAACACAAACAGTCTCAGAGGAGCAGTTATCTTTCATTGCTCACTGCTTTTACTCTCAATTTCATATATATATGGGCGGGGCAGCCGAAATCTCCCCTTCTTCCCTTCTTTAATTTTCCCTGAAGTATTTAATCACGTTTCTGTGATTTCCTGGGATTGGAGTCCATACGGATTGTGATTAGGAACCTTCACTGTGTCCAACTGGCAGAGCAGAAAGACAGAATCCCCCAAATGGTTTTGATCTTTTCATGAAAGTCAAGTAGATTATGTTTTCTGTCCGTCTCCCGTACCCTGTGTTCTTGAGGAACAACAAGAAGGAAAAAAGTCCCATTAGCATCAAATCTTATTCGATTTTTACCACCAAAGTAAACACTAATAAATCTTGCTTCTGCTGGATATTGCCTGACAGGGAAAGCAAAAATAAGAGGTCTGGCTCTGGCAGCCTGAGGGACAGAGACCAAGAAAGCCTCGCTATGTGTGCTGTAATCAGATTCAAACAGAGGCATGAAGGACAAAGCTGGCATTACGCTTAAGTTGGTTATGTAAATGTGTGGTGCATTTTTTAATGCTCGGCTCTACAGTTGACAGATTTCCTTTCCAGCCGCGGAATGAATGATTCTTTCTTTCTGCTGCAAACCTACTTCTGAGATGATGCTCCACATTTAAGGTCAACTGTGGACATCCTGTTTAATTCCTATTTATGAGCTGATCAGTATGCAGTTGCTGAGTGTTGCCCTCGCAGGTCTGAAGAGCAGTGGCTCCAGTCATGATGTAAAAGGTTTGTCAGTGTCGTTGTGAGTCATAGTTACAGAAAAGGTGTAGAGATGTAGAGCTAGGAATAGTGTATTGTGCAACAGGGAGAAAGCTGGAGTGTCTAACAATAACAAGACAGTTCCTGCCAAATCTCATGATCAATATCAGCCAGACCAGACTCCATACATTTCTCTGCTGCTTCATCACTCCACCTCTCTCCCTCTCTCTGTCTTTCTCTGTGTTTCCCACTCTGTCTGTCACCCCATCTGTCTCATCGTTTTCCACACAGAAACGAGAGACTCAAATTTCATAGAAGGCTGAACCTATCGCTCAGCCCGCAGACAGGAAGTGCCCATATATAGGCTACCGTCTCTACACTGGAAGCTGCTGTTCTCCTGTCTGTGAGCAGTTTCCATAGCAACAGTATTTTGTTTCCCTCAGTGGCAGGAAGCGAGAGAGAAAGAGAGAAAGAGAGAGAGAGAGAGAGAGAGAAAGAGAGAGAGAGAGAGAGAAAGGAGTTCAAAATGAGAAAGCGAGCTGAGGACAGCACTGGATGTGCGATAAGAGCACAAGAGAGGTAAATATCCAAGTTGGGATGAGGAAATAAAAGAACAGAATAAGGATGTTTTTTGAGATAAAGCACAGGAGGGTCATTGGCTTTATGGGTATTAAGTGGGTTTTCTTGTTCCGGGATGAGTGCCCAGCCAACAACAACATTACATAAACCAAACTGAGCCTGACTCACAGCTACATTTACCTACGTGGTTTTCAGGTCACAGCAGCTGAGATGAGTAAAAGAGCAGACAGCTACTGTGGCAGAGATACAGGGCAGATCAGCTCTGCAAATAGTTTTCAGATCCAAGTCATTACAGGCATGGCTTTTATCCCAGTCTGCCAGGACAGCAAGCTCCCCGGGATTTACAAATGCTTAGGACATTTCTCTTTCACTTAAAAAAAAGACATTCAAGATCACACACAAATGTTCTTTTCTGAGCTTTTAATCACAGACTGTATGTAAAAGATGGAATTAAACGCCGTGACATCACCCACAGAGTTTAAACATATCTTTAAGACTCAGTTTTGATTTTAAGGATATCGTCATGTTGTCAATTTTTGGAGCCAGAAGTCACTGTGTTTGAACAATAGGGTCCAAGTCCAATATTAATTATCAAACAAAATCACAGACAGCAGATCCAGCTCAGTGACTTGAAAGAGCAAATGTGAAGCTTAGCAGGCAGCAGTCTATCACGGTGAAAAGGATTATTGATGAGCGATTGTTATACAACGGAAAGCAGCAAAATACATCTGGCTACACATGTAATGGGAAAAATGTGTCATGTCCTGGAGAGGTCGTCCATAATTATGTAGTTGAGTCATGCATGACGCTCACAGACACAGACCATCTACAGAGCAAACTGCACTTGTTAATAATGCACAGTGGCAACGTTGCTCCACTTATATTTTAGAGGAACTGCAATGGTGCGTGTTGCCATCACTGGCCAGCCTGCGTCTTCCAGCTGCAGCTAGTGGATTTATTCAAGCACTGGAAACGCCCCAACCCCGAAGACTGACTGTAAGCCACGAGAACGGATTTGAGCAGAGGAGAGATTAGTAAAGAGTAAAGAAGGTGGTAAAATCCACCAAACACGTGAAAAACGCCACCTTCCAAACAAAACAGGATGAAAGTCTTCTAGTGCAGTAAAAGACTGAAGCAAAACAACAGAGTTTGGCAGCGAGGAGAAGAGAAAGGTGCACAGGAGTGGAACAGACACAGAAATACAAGAGGGGTAGATTCCCATTTACAGTCCCGACTAGATACTCTCCATCCTTGTTGCTTCCATGACAACCAGACAGAAGGTTACAAGGTGGAGGGCATAATGAGTTTTTGTCTTTAGATAGATAGATGCAGACGCCTCTTCTCATCCTCTCTCTTTCAATTTAATGACCCCCCACTTACTATCCAGATGAAAGGCATCTGTCACCGGAGCCCATGTTTTTATGATTTATTAAAGGTAATCGTAAGGAGTGAGAAAACAGGGAAGAATTACTTCCAGTTGTGAGGTGAATGGAAAGGAGCTTATTTGGATGCAATCATCTCTATGATATAGACACACATAGGGGGGTTGCTGGCTTATATGCAGATCAAGTAAGTCTGTTCGGACTCGTTTTCAGATTTTTTTTTTCATGAGTACAGTATAGACACAGCACAGGGCATTACATCAGAAAGATGCGCAAACACAGCCACAGCAGTAGGGCTGTTGTGAGGATAAGGCGGGTTACACAGTGTTCCTTTGTCTATTTTTGAACATACATATTTGTTTTGGCTAGGACTGTAGCAGAAGGGACTGTGATTGTGTTTGTCTGGGTTTTTTTTATCGTGATTATGGATTGCAAACTATTTTGGGTAATGCCGCAGATTAGTAATAAACCCCTTTTCATCCTGCTCTCTACCCTGTTCCTTTCTCTGCAGGGGTCCCAGGGTTCTTCCACCTCTCTGTCTTCCACTAAAGGTTCGAGCCCAGTGGAAGATGGTGATGGACTCGTTCCTGAAGGTGAGGAAAAAAAGCTTGCTTTGTGCTTGCAAATATCATGCATGTCTGAATCATGCGCGTGACCTTTGACGCGTCCCTTGCCTGCATAGCATGATTAGTACACGATGCTTACGGCAACTTTCCGTTCTTATGCTGTCTTACTCACCTCTCTGTGACACTGCTTTGAAAGGCTGGAGGATTTTTGGTCTCATATGTGACATTTTCATCTTTGATTTTATTTATTTATTTTTTTTAAAAAGTATCCAGAGGACCTTTTTTTTCCCCCCTTATAGATCTTTTAAACAGATTCATGAGACTCATTAACACTTAGCTGAGCATCGACAAATCATGCCTATTTGCATCTTGATTTATAAACAAAAAAGTCTTCTGTGTGATGTAATTGCAGACCTCACTGGCTGTAAAAATATGAATCTTTTAGATTTAAAAGGTTTCTGCTATTTGCTTATTTTTACATTTCAAGTCTGCAATCATAGTACAGTTTGTTTAATTGTGAAGGTTTTTAAATCTACCTTTATGTCTTGAAGAGACTGGTTAGACAACAGTTGATAATCAGACATCATAGCTTCCTCAGCATATATCTGTGTATATTCTATGGTGCTAAACTGTGTAAACCAGTTTATGTTCCCTCTAAAAACCAGTGCTTCTTCTCTGCAGCTGAAGTTCTAGTCAATGAGGTTCCAGCTGTGCCGTCCTACATATCAGACCGTTACAAGGTGGGGCGAATGTTAGGAGATGGGAATTTTGCAGTCGTCCGGGAATGCACGGAGCACTCCACAGGACGAGAGTACGCTCTGAAGATCATCAACAAGGGCAAATGCAGAGGCAAGGTAAACAAACATCCACCGAATACGACCCAAAAAAGGCAAAAATTGTACTGACACGTCAAGAAGGCTAAAGCTCCACATAATCCTAACTTCAGAGGATAAATTCTTCCTCCTTTCACCCCATCCGGGTGAGGCAGATGGCCGCCCCTTCTTGAGCCTGGAACTTTCTTCCTGTTAAAAGGGAGTTCTTCCTTCCCACTGTCACCAACACGTTTGCTCAAAGGAGGTCATGTGATTGTTGGCGTTTTCTCTATTTTCTTTGGACTGTTGTGGAGTCTTTACCTTACAGTTAAAAGGGCCTTTAACTATTGTTGTGATTTGGCATCATTTGAAAAAACTGAATTGAATTGAAATTCAGTTTTGATAGCTCATTTTTTTCCACCCATAAAAGAATATTTTGCATTTTTAAAGTAATATCCCTGTTTTGCTTAAAGACCCGCTGATATCTTCGGGTTAATGTGCAACCTTTATGGGATGGATGTAGAAATGTACTCCAGGGTGCTACTGAGTTGCTGTAGAGAGGCACCAACAAAGGTGTGACATACATAAAATGAAAATCTTCTAAATGTCAGGCTACTCTTGATTCCTTTACTGAATGTCTTCCACTTGGCTGAACACCTGAACTTCTTTTTACCAGGAGCACATGATCCAGAACGAGGTGGCCATACTTCGCCGGGTCAAACATCCAAATATCGTCTTACTCATCGAGGAGTTTGACACTTACAACGAGCTCTACCTGGTCATGGAGTTGGTCAAGGTGTGTGGCCATGTTTGCACACTGTTACTTTATGAGTTTGTGCACCATCTGCTCCAGTTAGGAACGAGCAGTGACATTTTGCCAAGCTGAGATAACGGATGGGTGTATTCTCTTACAATACAAGGGTGATCATCATTATCTCAAATCTACGACTTAGAGGAGCAGGGAGGCAGTAATAGTGACAGAGACAGAGGAGCGGCATTCAGCCTGTGAAGCAAATGATGAATTTTTCTAACCAGTCACACAATTCGGGACTAGAGTGAATCCGCCAGTGGCCCCGAGTGCTCGTGCGCTCGCGTTCTTCATTCTCTCTCGCTCTCTGAGTCAAGAAATGTTTGTGCATAATTCAGGAGCCAGGAATGTGATCCATCTGTTCGTGCTGTGATGTGGAGTACTACAGAATATAGATGAGAGGCAATTTGTGGAAGAAGTGTGTGTACTTGTGAGCATGTCCAAAGTAGGAGGATCAAGAGGAGGCTGTGGATGAATGGGGTGAAAAGAGTCGCTGCTAAAATAACAGGGGCCGAGAGAAAGAGAGAGATAGATGAATTGAAAGTAGAGGATAGGCGCAGAGAACGAAAGAGAGAGAGAAAATGAGTGTTCTTTTGCTTGGTCCTGCTCAGTTCAAGTCCTTTAGTTTAAACTGTGGAAAAGCAATAATGAGGCAATAATGTGATCAGACAAAATTGTGTTGCAATTCCAGGGAAGGCTCATTCCTGTTTTTACAAGCGGAAATGATACCCATAAAAAACAGTGAGGAGAGGATTTACAAAGGACTGATGTAAATCCCATCTTTTGGCTTAATTTCTCATTGACTAACTTCAGCAGCCACGTCCCAAAACTTTGCAGAATGCCCCCAAATTTACAGCAGTATATTCATGTTCGTGTACTTTTGGGCCTCCGATAGCGGAGGCAGAGAAAAATAAGTGAAATGTAGTAGCTAAAGCCTGAGCTGGCATTTGACAACTCTCATATTGAAACAGCTGCCAACGAGCAGGTCAAAGCCTTACAGTGTGCTGTGCTGTTCGAGGATAGAGGGAGATTCAGCACTATTTTAAGCCTCTGTTCCACTTAGTCCACTCAATGAGAGAAACGCAGAGGGAATGAGAGGGAGATTCGGACAGGATGAAAAATCAGAGAAAAGAGACTGAGAAAAGCCTAAAAAATGACAAAAATGAAAAGAAATATTAACGCGCGGGGGGGGTCGTCTTTCAAGCAAGGTCAAGAATTAGGATTTACCCCCCACCTCCTTGCTGCTGCTGAGCAGACAAAAAAGTCTTGTGGTTAAATGAAGTTTTTAGCCTCTTTTCAGAAAAAAAAAAAGGCAAGCAGCTGTGAAAATTTGCAAGTGAATCTGTTCTGCTGGTGCAAAAAACACCAACCAAACTCTTGTGACATCTCCTAATACTGACCCGTCCATCATGTCTTGTCCACAGGGGGGAGATCTGTTCGATGCCATCACCTCTGCCAATAGATACACAGAGAGAGACGCCAGCGGCATGCTCCACAATCTGGCCAGCGCCATCAAATACCTTCACAGCCTCAACATTGTCCACAGAGACATCAAACCAGAAAACCTGCTGGTGAGTGGACGTCACGCAGATTGCATACATGTAACTTGGTGCGGCACTGGTGCACTTCCTCTCCTTTCCCGCCGCCTTTCTGAATGATCAGTGAAGTAATATCACTCACTACGGGGCCCTCCCAGAGCAGAGAGATGACTCATCCCTGCTGCCCTCACACCTTCTGCACGCTCCTTCTCCAGCCTCCCTCGTTTGTTCTTTCCTTCCCTCCTTCTCCCTTCTGTCAAACTCCCCATCGTCCTTGCTTAACTTTAAATACCGCTCTTTGCCCCCCTACTAGAGATTGTCTGGGCAGGAGTCAAACTTCAGAATCCAGCTTTTTAGTGGCCACATTTAAACCTAGTCAGCCAATTTCCTGTTTTGCTTTTTCTCTCCAACGAAATAAGAAAGCCTTGAATGGTTAAAAAAAAACAGTGGCCTTCTATTCATGTAACTTTTTGAAGGTAATGACATGCAGATTACCCCATCCATGTAGCAGACACCCAGCAACACTAACATTAGTTTTATTTTTGGCCACATAAATGCTTTGCTGCGTTAAAAAGCTGGTCGCTCGCTTCGTCTGTGTCTGTAGGCGTAGGGCAGATAGAGTAGCTACAGCTGTGAGCTGTTAAACAACACACTGAGTGGTGAAATTATTAATAGCAACCCCCATCACATAATGTGTTTTAAGTTTGTTTGTTGTTTGTTGCCCTCATAATAATGCTGTACATTATGATCCTGCTTCTTTTTTTAAAAACATTTTTGCATTCCTGTGTGTTTAGGTGTACGAACATGCAGATGGCAGCAAGAGCCTCAAACTGGGAGACTTTGGTTTGGCGACCGTGGTGGACGGACCCCTCTACACTGTCTGCGGGACCCCAACATATGTAGCACCTGAAATCATTGCAGAAACAGGGTGAGAGCTGCAGCTGCATTTAGCAGGCACCTTTAAGATCAAAGTATGATCACTATGACGGCCAACATATCTGTCGTGTCTTAATCCATTTACAGTAGTAGATATTTGCCTTAAAGGTCATGCTCTGCACGTTTTCTCTATGTTTGCTTTGATTTAACCTCTTTTTTTTTTCAGGTATGGTCTTAAGGTTGACATCTGGGCAGCTGGAGTCATCACCTATATCCTCCTGTGTGGTTTCCCACCCTTTCGGGGGTAAGTTAACAGCAAGCCCTACCCTACATTTCTCCCTCTGCTTTAGCGCCTTTCTTGAAAGTGTGTTATGCAGGACCCTCTACTGGTCAGCAGTAGTATTGCACCTTTATTTGTTGACTCGCTAATTAATATTTGGTTGATGCACCCATTCATGTGAACTTTTTTTTTTGCAGGAGCAGTGACGATCAAGAAGTGCTTTTTGATCAGATACTAATGGGACAGCTAGAATTTCCTCTGCCCTACTGGGACAATGTGTCAGAGACCGCTATGGTAAATATCTGCTGTATGTCTGATTGGTGTGGATGGATCTACATGTTATAGAAAATCCAGAGTAAAAAACTAACTGCTTTTTACTTTTTGGGGGGTGTAGGAGCTGATTCGATCCATGCTGGAGGTGGAGGTCGATAAGAGATACACTGCCCTCCAGGTGCTGGAGCACCCCTGGGTCACTGTAAGTACAGTGTCAGTAAATCTGTTCATTTCCTTTGTTTTCACCAAAACACTGAATTTACTTCCTCTCTCCTCATTTGTCTAATCCAGGACGAGGGTCTGTGCGAGAATGAACACCAGCTGTCGGTAGCAGGAAAGATAAAGAAGCACTTCAACACCAGCCCAAAAGGCACTGACACCACTGCAGGAGTGTCAGTCATTTCTGTAAGTAACCATTAGCAACCATCTAAAGATGTAGCTGTTACACTGAGTTGCATCAGTTTGTAGAGAAATCAGCAAGTTTTTCACGTGGCGTTTAGATTGATTGTGCCGATTTCTCTTTTGTTGTTCAGTTGGATGACAGCTTTTCTATGCAGAGATCTGGGTCGTTGGATTTCTACCAGCACCCGGCCATGTACTGGATAAGGTACGCCAGGTTTCCATAGAGACACGACTGGGTCACAAATCAGCGAGAAATCAAAACAGACCAAAACAGTGTCTCTAAAATTGATGTCTCCCCCTCCTTTGCGTGCTGCCCCGCTGACTGGCTGCTGCTGTGCTGCTTTGACAGCCTCATGTTGTACTTTCTGTGCTCGGCTTTTTGCTTCTCTCCTTTCATCCCTCGCTGTAAACACAGATTTCATTCCTGCATTACCTGCATCGTTATTGTGTGTCACCGGTTAAAGCCTTGTCCTCTGTGTTGGGTCACCTTTTTATCGGTGTCCCCTGCTTTTCTTTAGTGTGTGTGAGTAACGACGTGCCCAATTAGAATCACCCTTGCTGATGATTCTCCTGCACATCTCGTTTGCACAGTTCATTTGTGAATGAACCCTTTCTAAAGAAATAACCCTGCGGTGTTGCTTGTCTGAGTGATTTGCTGTGATGTTTTTGTCTGATGTGATGCTCCCTCACCTGGTTACCTCCTCAAACACCAGGGCTCGTTACTGAGCTCACATTACCTGACTCCTCTTGTGTGACTGTGTCCCCTGATTTAGGAGGACCACAAAGTGCATTGTTATAAAGGTCACAGAACTTAAAGTAACATGGACACTGACTAGAGGAATTAAAAATAGGCTGGAAAAAATTAACAGTGACTTAATTTATGAATTATTTGGGTTGAGATTCCCAGTTTTCCAGCACGACAGAGTTTAGTTTGACTGATTAGAAGTCCTGAACATGATGGACCTGAACTTGTGCAGATGTTTCTGATTTGTGTTGTGATTAAAAAGTGATATCCAGAATCTCCTCTTTATAATATTTACTGTTCCTGAAAAATTAAACAAGAATGTCGAACCTGCCTTTATCCGAGAGATTTATTGTGGAAAATTAGTGGACTTTTAGATAGACTGTTCCTCAGATGCACAGCTAAACATAACATTTCAGAAAAGAAGAAACAATTGTCAGTGTCCATGGTTTTTCACTTCCTTGTTAATGTCCAATTAAATATTCATTAGTAACTTAATGAACATGTGCAAAGTTCTTCTGCTCCTCCTTCCTGGATAATCCACTGTGCAGCAGACAGATCAGATCCTCACCTTTTCCTCCTTCTCCTCTCTTTTTCAGGCCACCCCTCTTGATAAGGAGAGGCAGGTTCTCGGACGAGGATGCCACCCGGATGTGAAACCGCTGCCGCTGCAGATGATGCCAACTGTGAATTCAGTAACAACAACAACAAAAACACTACGGGCGGAGCCCCCCAGTTGCCTCCCTGGCCTGCCCACGGCCCCTCCCTCTCTGACCCCTGACACTTGCTCTGACCCCTCCCCAGACCCCAGACTCCCATCCGACTCTGATGACATCTCCATCAGCTCAGCCAGCACCGCCTGCTCCCCCAGCTCGCCCTTCTAGAGAGCAGGCGAAGGGGAGTAGGGGGAGGAAGAGGAGGAAGGTGTGCAAAGGAGGAGGCGGCGAGGGAAAATCCTCATCCAGCTCCTCCCTCTGCATGTGGAGGAGGAGGAGGAAGAGGTGTCAACCCCTTTCTCCCAGTATCTCTGAAAAAAAGAAATAAAAATATCAACAGAGAACTTCACACTTCCCTGAATCCAACTTTCCAAACCTGGAGGAAAGATGGACCAAGGGGTGGATAAGAAGACGTTAGAGAGGTTGGGAGAAAGATTCAAGAGGCAACAAGAAACAGGGATCGAGAGGAAGAGGGAAAAGCCAGAGTGAGGTGAAAGACTTTTGTTGATTTCTTTTTAACATTTTCTCATCTGAGCACATGTTGTAGAGCTCAAGGAGCAAGAAAGGGCTTTACCCTTCAGTGATGATCCGGGCTCGACATGGAAACTTCCTCAAGGCGGAACAGCTCTACAAGGCAATATGAGAATATGGACCAATGTTCATGTTTTATTGAACCTTATTTATTCATACTTTAATTCACAGCATTTTTTGATATGTATTTCTCTTTTTCATAGAAAAAAAACAATGTTTTTATTGACTTCTCCTTAGAGCTTGGTGGATTTAAAATAATGGCAAAGTGCTTAGAAGTAGAGTGCAGAAACGTTTTAGTAGGTGACAGCAGACGTGATGAAAACACAACGTTGGAAAGCGAGCTAAAACACGTTGGGGAAGGATTTTATGGTTTTTTTCAGTTGCAAAATGTGTTTTAAAAATGGCTTTGATGAAAAAAAAAAGATGAAATTGTGCTGTGACGCTGTGCTCAACACAGTTTCGGCGCTGCCTTCCCCCGTAACGTTGGATCGCAGTCATACAGTTTACATTTTACACAGACTGCTATTCTAAGACGACAATGGTGCATTTGACTGCTCCTTCTGGTTTTGTTACTTGCTCGGTTCACGACATCTTGATACACAAAACTCAGCAGCATCCTGGTGCTTGTGTAGCAAACTCGACATCTGAACCCATTTGTCCTCAAGCCACACATTTTCACAGTGATCATCACGCTAATTCTTTTTATATTTTATGAACACTACACACATGTTTCATCAACATGTTCAAGCTATGGTTGGTGCAGCTCAAGTATATGGTTACACAGACACGTTTTCAGATGGAGAAGGCGCACAGTTAACAGTTCACAAGAGGTGCCTATTTGCACATTTGCACTGCAGTCTAGGTGCAGTGAGACATGATCGAGAGAATGACAGTATGGATGCCAGAGAACCAGCAGTACAGCAAAAAAGGGTGGAGGAGAATTTATTTCAGCTCTGTACAACCTCATTCATGGCTTCATTTCTTCAGATGAAAGCATGACAGACATACAGTAGCCTATTCTTATAAAAGAAACAGTTTAGTGATGAAGTATTGTTTATATGTTGTGTAAATAACAATTTTATTTATTTTGATAGTTCACAATACAGTATATTTCTTTACTAGTAGTCAGTCTATGAGAATTGTACAATAATAATACAAAAAAATACAACAAAATCAGTCATACATGCATATCAGTCAGTCAGCGAAGAAAAAAATAATAAACTAGAGGAGATCATCAGGTTGACGTGAAGCGTTAAGCATGGGTGAGTTGGATGGATCGGTAGTGGATATGAAGAAGAGATCATCAACTTTGCCTCCTACTGGGAATGATGTCACTTCTTTTCTTCAGAAAAGCAGCCAGTAATATGGTTTCCCTTAAACTGATGTGAGATAAGAGATGAGAAGACAGATGAGTGAGAGAAATACAGAGAAGTGTTAGGTTTTTTTGTTTGTTTGTTTTTTGCAGATGATCTCCTTGCAGTCGTCACACCAGTCAGACTCTCTGTATTTATTCTCATCATTGCACATATGCGGTAATGTGCTGCCATATTGACCAGATCAGTATGAACTTGTGCTCTCCAGCGCAAGTAAACACGTGGTTTACCAAAGTGCTCTCACAGCTGACCCACTGTATTACAGTCCATTGCAATACCAATACCTGTACCTCTGTTCAACAATGGTCTATGACTATAGTAATAATTAAAATATGTTTAAAATCAAACTGTTTGAGTCTTTTGTTTTGTGTTTAGCTCCTGTTTATAGGACTTTTGTTTCATTACCGGTCTGTACCAAATACACAACTCAGTCCTTGGCTTAACTTTTTATCCATACAGACGTCAGTTTTGTTTTCTATGAAATAATTACACTTATTCCACACAGGCCCTCTGCTTATTATTAACTTTTGAATGCTTGGTGGTACTTGTTATGGATCCTGTCTGGATTTGAGTAGAAAATGTGCAGAGAGGTTATTTGAAAACCTTCTGCGAACATAAATTGTAAATTAAAGATGAATGTATTGAAAGTATGAATTTAAATTCATACTGACTGCGGGAGCAAGGCCAGAACATCCAAGTAATATGCTTCCTAGCATACCCCTCTTCCATCAAGCCTTTTCAAGAAAGGTGTCTATTTTAGTCTATTTTTACACATAGTAGAACTCTAATGTGTCCATGTGACAGGAATATTGTGAACATAAGCATCCACTATGATTAGGAAAGGGTAAATCTATAAGTAGGATTGTAGGGGCATTGCCCTTTCAGCAGGCAACAGTGTTATAGTAAACATCTCACAAGTTGGTCGTAGTTGCCCGTAACTGGCGTGCATATGTTATTTTGACCACTAGGTGTCGCTTTAACACATGAAACTAAAGCAGAGAAGAAGAAGAAGATTTTCATGTTTCCTGACCGGTGACTGGCTAAACCAATAGAAGTAAAAACTATGACATTTGCTTCTGAAATACTGGAATATTTATGACCTTTTATTTAGAAATTAATTTAACGTCTAATACTGGAAAAATGGACCAGTAAATGTAAGCGAGTAGCTGTTTTAGCTAACCAACGTGGGGCTACTAGCTAGGTCGCTGTAGCGTCGTTTGTTTGTTTGCTGCTATCATGAGCGAAGAAGACGCTTCCGTATCATCAAGTAAGGACAAAGACTCCACTCTTCTGCTTACTAAAGACGGACATAGGTACTATGTAAATAAAAGCGGAGTTGTGGACAGTAGAAATGTGATAACGCCGCACGAACCGGAGAACAACGCCTCCTACGACATGGACGATCCGGACGAAGAGAGCGACGTTCTGGACGCCTCAGATCCCAGAGACGGCGCAGCTAGCCCGGAGGAGCTCAACGACGAAGAGACCTCCGAGGGCGACAACGCCCCCAAACAGTGTACCTACGATGGGTGCACGGAGACAACGACGCAGGTGGCCAAGCAGAGAAAGCCATGGATGTGCAAAAAACACCGCAACAAAATGTACAAAGACAAGTACAAGAAGAAGAAGAATGATAAGGCCATGTCCAGTGGGAAACTTGATGTAAGTTAAATACTCTCAGTGCTAGAAGCATTTACCATGATGTGGAGGTCTGATTTCCACACTTTAGAGCCAAGCCACAAACAAAACCTGCACATTTAATTGCGTTTTTCTGTCTGTAGGAAAACTCTGAAGAACGTCCTGTGTCTGTGAACAAACAGCGTCTAGGTGCCATGGGGGACCGTCCAGCCAGACCTTCTCTGATAGAGCAGGTCCTCAACCAGAAAAGACTGGTAAGACTGGTTGATTGTTCCATGACGAACATGCAGACAAATGACAAGCATATTATTCTGTGGCACCCGGCTTTAAGGGTTAAATGGACATGAAATGTGATATATTTGCATGAAATCGCATATTTGCTGCAGATTTATTGGCTGCACATCCACAATATGACTCTCCTGTGCCACCACACCCCTAAGGTGTTTACTGGATTGAGATCTGGTGACTGTGGAGGTCATTTGAGTGCAGGGAACTCACTTTCATGTTTGGGAAACCAGTTTGAAATAATTTGAGCTTTGTGACAGCTTTTTGTCTTGCTGAAAGCAGTGATGAGAAGATGGGTACACTGTGGTCATACAGGAATGGACGTAGTCAGCAGTAATACTCAGGTATGCTGTGGCATTTAAACAATGTTCATTTGGTACTAAGGGAAACAAAGTGTGACAAGAATATATCGTCCTCATCATTATAGCATCGCCAACAGCCTGGAACATTGATAGAAAGTTTGATGAATCTATGCTTTCCTGTTGTTTACCTAGATTCTGAACCTACTCGAATGTCCAATTTTGATGAGCCATACTGACTGTAGTCTTAGTTTCCTTTTCTTTGCTAACAGCAGCAGCATTGGTGTGGTCTTCTGTTGCTGTTGCCCAGCTGCTTCAAGGTTTGACATGTTGTGTTTTCAGAATAGTTTGGTTCTAGCAAATGGTTGTTTATTTCAGCTCAACACAGTCCAGCCATTATACTCTGACTTCTGGCATCAACAAGGCATCTTCACCCAGAGAACTGTTGCTCACGGGGTATTTTGTCTGTTTTTGGACCATTCACTGTAAACCTTGGAGGTGGTTGTGTGGGAAAATCCCAGTAGAGCAACAGAATCTGAAATGGAGCAACCAGACTGGCACCAACAACTACTCTAATGCTTATGCCTTAATGCTCGAGTTGAGCTGCCGTTTGCTTTTTAATGCAGTTGAACAGGGCCACCTAATGATGTGGCCAGTGAGTGTAAGTGTCCTTATTCTTAGTTTCACATCTTTTGTTTTCTCAAAGGAGAACCTTTAACGTCTCCTTTTTTTTTTTTTTTTTTTTTACTTTACAGTTTTTTGGTTTTGGGTTACACTGATGTATTTTCTTCCAATGATCCCAGAATTAGGAAAGTTTCTTTCAGCTGGACTAAAAAAACAAAAAAGAAAACTTACATAAAAAACAGGCATACACGCAAACCCAAATACTGTAATATTTTAAAAGCCAACAATGTTCCAAGTTCATAGAACTCGAAGATTCCCGGGAATCATGGGAAAACACCTATTGGTAACATTAAAGCATCCAGTTCATAGAACAGTTATGACACATATTTTATTAGTGAAAGCAGAGTAATGTTGATTGTCTTGTACTGCAGCTTTGTAGTGAAATATCTTATGTTTTCCAATGTATTTGTCTTGCAGTCGCTTCTCAGGAGTCCAGAGGTGATCAGCTTCCTGCAGCAACAGCAGCAGCTTCTAGCTACACAGAGCCGTAGCCAGTCACAACAGCAGTTCCAGAGCTGCTGACGGTGGGTGGCGGGCGTTAGTTTTTGTGATGCATAAAGCGCACTAAAGAAATACACTGGCATCTGATGCGTAAATGAATCGTAAGCGTACACTGAAAGCATGGATTTCTTCCGTCATGCTGTGAGAGAATAAAAGGACATTTTGAAGTTGTGCTGAGAATGGAAGACTAAACTGATTCAACTCCCAGAGAGTGAAGATTTCTTCAAATCACATACTGACCATGTATTTAAACCAGGACTGGTGCTGTTTTTGGTACATTTTGTCCTAAATTTAAGCCAATATTCGTTTTCACTTTTTGTTCATTTTAAAAACATTGTCCTGTTTTGTTTTGTTTAGTTTAGTTGTTGAAACTCCAGTTCAGACTGTTTTCTCTGGAAGAATTGCGCCTTATAGGAAATGTTGTGATTTGGTGCAGTATTAATAAAATAAAATGAGTTATAAATCCTTAGTGTGTGTGTGAGATTTAACTTGAAATGCTATTGTTGTGACAATCATTTGTGTGGTGCATGTCGTTTCCTGCAGGTTGACGACTTGGTTTTGACAAGACTTTGTCTATTCTCCCTGAACTGTTGCACAAACCTTAAGTGATAACTGAATACAGAGAAGGAGGGATATACTTTACAAATTAAACTCTGTTACTGCATTATCCCTCTGTGTTTAAGTTGTAGTGTTTGTCCCTGATGAGTATATGACAATAAAAAAAAAGATGCAATATGAGTTTTGTTTTTTTTTTAATGAGAAAAACAAAAAACAAAAAAAACACCAGAAATTCAAACCTTGGAAAACTGGAATCACAGAAAAAACTTAATGTAAAAAGTAAAAAGCAACCAGAACATGAAGTCAAACATTGGTTGACACAAATACAGTACATACCACGCCAATAACACTTCGGACGTATAACAGTTTAAGTACCTACAAATATATCCCACTTTTCCTGTGCAGTTAAAGCATCCCAGAGGAAACGGAAGAGGCTAACTGCGTTATACTGAAATTAGGAACGCTTAGTGTAAATTCAGCTAAATAAAATTCATCTTCACGTCTGCTTTAGCCGTGTGACAAAGGTGTAACGCATCTTTGTAACTTTGCATGAGATGTCAAATGTAGGACAGAAAAATGTACAGAATCTGTGACTACCTGTCAGGAATGAGAGCGCACGCGCACACACAAAAGGTGTGTGTCTGCGTTCATGTTACGACACTGAAGAAATTGGGTTGTGTGGGGAACCCATCTGTGTAAGGACTTTATCCAGCCACTGCAGCGGCCCATGCAGATGCACTTCAATCCAGCAGGGGGTGCTGGTCACATCTTGACGGTGGTATTCAGCTCCCCAGCCCTAAAGGAAAAGATGCAACAACTGGTCAGCTGGTAATATTGGCTCTTCAGTTAACTATAAAATATTTAATGCAAAGAAAACAAGTAATCCCACCTTGTGTATGGGAGGATCTGACATGACTGGCAGCACTAAGCATGGGAATTTTAAGTTACCCTGAGAAACTGAGTGTATATCCAACCCTTCTCATTTGATTTTGACTGAGCATGAATAAAAGCATTCGTATGCACTACAGAAGTTAATTTCACGGTTTCCAACCTGTACCGACCTCCGTTTCTATGCATCTAAACAAACAAAACTGAGAATTTCCATAATGGGCGCAAAAATTGCTATCAAATAATCAGCATCCTCTTTCATAAGAAAGCTCAGTCAGTACCTTTACGAAGCTCATGCGGATGGTGCACATCTTGGTGAGCTCATAGACGACCTCGAAGCCGTGGTTAACGGACTGGGCGAGAAGCTGAGCAAACAGCTGGTTGTTAAAGATCTTGAGGCTGCAGCCGCTGGGAATCTTGCACACGGTGGTGGTGTGGAAGCCGTGCTGGAAATTACAGTTGCGACTCTGGACAAAGATGCTGCTGTCACTCAGACACTCTGCATACACTTCGCCGCCCACGTAGTACAGGTGCAAACCTGGAATTAAAGGGAGATGATTAAAAACAAACAAACAAACAAACAAACAAACAAACAACTAAATACTAAAGTTGCTGAATGTTTGGTGCTTTAAATGTGGTGCAAATGCAATATTTACAATTTAGCATAGCAGATCTAAAGAGTATAAAAAAAGCTACAAGAAAGACATAATTAATGAGCTAACCACAATATTTCATTACTTCACTGAAAATTAACTGATATTGATGGATTTTTCTCATATTCCCTTGAAAGAAAAACCACAGAGGCTTTTATGTCCGCAAACAAGGAAACGCTGAGTGGTGTTGGTACTGTTTGTGAACTGGGGACCAACTATCCTCAAGCCTTTGTCCCATCTCTGTCATTTAAAACCACACACATCCTCACACTGCACAGTTTATTGGAAGCCACTAAAATGCTTGATGTCAATCCAACAAAGGCAGGCTTTGTAAACACTGAGCATGAGGGGAAAAAAAAAAATCAAACATTATTTGGCCCAAAGGATTTATTGCAAAATGACAAGCCGAGTTTAAAGCATGACAATGTTTTACAAAGACTAGCACATGCACACCAAAGGCAGTGATGAAACCAATAGTGAGCAGATTAACTTTTTAAACAACCTTCCTTTAAAAGCTCTTGCTCTCACCAAATGCAAAAAAAAAAAAAAAAACCACCCCCAAAAGCCATCCAGCCTACCTTTGCCTATGTGCCTGCGCGTGTGCTCGATGGTTGAGTTGCGGTTGACATTGGAAAGTAGGCCGAGGCAGAAGCGGTTCTTGTTGTTGGACGGGTCTGTGAAGCCGTCCACCAGGACGCTGCGTGATGAGGCATGGAAAGTCTCCCCCACCCGGTTGTTGAGCTCATAGTAAGCTATGGAGCACCAGTACTCGGGTTCCTCGTAGCAAACGGGCCTTAAATCTGAACAGGAACAACAAATGCTCGAGAGGTGGGTGTTAGAGATAAAACATTTTATCCAATTTATCCATTTTAAATTTTAAACCCAATGCAAATTCATATGAATCCAACCTGATAAAACTAAAGCAAGTTTTGCATCGATTTTATGTATTCTAACACAGACTGTATATAAAAGATGGATGCAGCTTCCAGCTCTGAAAAGTAAAGCCAAGTCTATTAAACTTATATTCTTTCTGATGGCTGGTATTCCTCAGCTTATTTAGACTGTGAGCTCAGTAAACTCTCCTGATGAGTTCATGGTCTCCATCACTGGTTTTAAGTCTTGAGGAATACAGCACGATTGTCATTTTGTAATTGATGTTCCTCGTTATAGTCACAAGGAGACCAGCGCATTGCGATTGACAAGTTGCTACCATACTATTTGAACTTCACTTTCTCAGTCAGTCATCACATCCACTTTCAAATCATGCACCTTGAGGTTTTACAGCAGGACAGGTGGGTGATGTCACAGTGGCTAACACCATCTTCCACATAGAGTCTGCTGTTCCTAACACCTGTATATTTTTGTGTTGTGAAAGGATACCTCTGTGCGGAGCAGAAAATGTGAGTTTAGGGGTCTCCATGGAGTTGCTTGGCTTCACGTCCTCTTGGGGATTTGTCTCCATCATGCTGTACGGAGGTGGTGGAGTCTCAGCTGGAAAACCGTGTTTTGAGTGACAGAAGAGAATAAATTATGTACTGTTGTGTGAAGATTCAAAGTGAAGGTATTAGCTTGCATACTGTGATTCTTACCTGTGATATGATATGGACTACCAGGTTCTGCAGAGCTGTTGGGGGAGTTGGGGTAACTCTGCGAGCTGGGAGACTGGGCGAGGGACAATGGAGGGGAGGAGGAGGAGAAGGAGGAGCAGGGAAGGGCAGGGAAGGAGTCTGGGTAGATGGCGTTCTGGGGCATCAGCGGCTCGCTGTGAAGGGAGGCGTTCCTAAACTTTGCCAGTAAACTATGTTGAGGGTTGAACTCGCTGTGGCGTGGAACAAGGACTGGTGGCAGCACTTGGGGGAGGGGGGCAAAAAAGGGTGGGGGTGAGAGCCAGATGGAGCTTTAAAAGATCATATTACGGCAAGTGCTTTAGGCTTGGGAACACTATTTGATCAGGCGCCCTTTCTCTATGGCTAAAATTCAATAAAGGCCATATTTTTACAGCAAATTTAAAGTACCTGGCGTCTCCACCCGTCTGTAGTGGTAGGGGTTCACGCAGATGTCCTTCTGCTTGGAGCCGAAGGCGAACTCGCAGCACTCGAGGGCTTTCAGCTCATGGTGGGACTGCAAGTCAGGCCAGCGCCACACCCTGCAGTAGATAACATGGGGCAGACCCTTCCTGTGGGACACCTGCAACCTCCCGTCCAGCGACCGAGGAATGGTCACACACTTACCTGGAGGATTCACATGAAATAGCTCTTTTTTAAAAACAGAACTCTACCAAATTAAATGTGCTGTGTGCACATTAACATTAAATGTTTTTGTACCACTGACCGTTTTACTGAAATACTAAAGCATTATGAGAAACTCTGTTTTCATTTTATTTATTGTATATTTAATTTACATTTTTTAATTCTTCTGGATATTTTTAACCATGTTAAAAAAAAGAAAGAACCAACATTGCATGTATGTGTGTATGTTGCAACTAATGTGGCTTTTATTTGAACTGTGAAGCACTTTGTCAATCTGTTTTTTGAAAAGTGCTATACACATGTAAAATAATTGGAAATAATTTATTATATAATATATATTATGCATCAACTCTGATTTATAGTTGATAAAATTTATACCTTGTGATCTCATCAATGAAGTGCTGCCCAAGTAAAACCCTTAGTCATTTCCTTTGATTCCCCACACAGGTAAAAGCACCCCCCCCCCCCCCCCGCTTGTGTTGTCTTTCCCATCTTGTAAACATCGTCCTGTCTAAATAATCTTCATGTTTATTTTGACCTCTACAATTAGAACCGCTAGACTAAACTTCTATATTGGACACTGTGATACTCACTAGGCTGCCCGGGGCAGCTGAGCGCTCTCTCCAGCTCTTCCATTGCCCCCTTTTTCTTTTTCAGTTTCTTCACTAGAGAGTCTACAGCCTTTTCCGCCCACTTCTCCTCCTCGTCCCCTTGTTTCCAGCCGAGCAGGCGCTTCACTGCCGGGCTGGTGAAGGAGAATAAGGATGTAATGGAGGTAGAGGAGTTCATTATGAGATGGATAAATGGGTGGCAAGACGAGCTGATGGGTCCTGTTAAAGGGATAAAAGTTCCCTTGTGGATAACAGTGAAGATGCAAATAATGAGCAGCCAGAAGAGGAAACAGAAGAGGTGAGGATGAAAGACGTGGCGTGATGAGTCTGTGTAAACAGGCGCCGTTTTTTTCTTTTCTGTATTCCACTGTTACTTCCGAGCAGCTCTAGTAGAGGTGCTGGACTCCTGCCAGTGCAGCGCAAACCCCCTAAATCCCCTCTCTGTGTTGGGATCCGGCAGCTCTGGAGTCGAAGCCTCCAGCGGGGAAGGTTATTCTTTACACAGCCAGAAATCCAGGTCAAGTTTCAATCATCTGGCAGGAGAAGCAAGAGATTGTATTAACAGATAATTCAGCCAAAAAACAAAAAGAAAAGAAAAAAGTTTGGAGGTTAGGAAGAAAAAAGAAAAGAAAAGAAAAGAGACCTCGGGTTTTATTGGAAAAGCAGAATTAAGACAGAGTCACTAAGGTGATAAGCTGGTGATGAGATGAGAACAGCCAGAGAAAACACCTCATAACCAAAAACTACTCATATTTAATGAAGTGGGCATCGAAGGTGGATTTCCATGATAAGGACGGCCGTATCAGCAGGGCGCTGTTACAGAAAGCACGCCCGCATGAAAGTGATCTCCCCACATGCTGAACAGCAGTGTTATTATTCTCTATGGAGAAAATGAAACACTTCACAAAACTGCTGCAGAAAGCGCAGGCCAAGATGGCCAAGCTCATTTCTAGATTCACCAACAATGAGGAATGTCCTTTCTGGCCTCTGTTTCTATGATCATGCCACTGACGCCCAGGAGCCATACTGTCTGGCCAGAACACATCACAGGGCAGGACGGGGAGAGGGAGGGAGACAGACAGAGAGCTCTCTCCCTCTGTTTGCCTCTCTGTCCATCTAAATCTACTGAACAGTATATATTATTATATGAATGCCAAGAATAAGGTGCAGACAAAAAAAGTATCAGATTAAAGTTATATTATTTAGGTAGGGTTCGTGGGTTCGGCAGCATCTTTCTACTCAAAGAAATTCCTAGATATTCATAAAAATAAACACGTAATTTTATTAGTCTCCTGTTTGTGAGTCTTTCTGCAGCATCATGCCCAACCTTTTGGGTAAAACGCATAGTTTTACATCTTGTACTATCAGCTCTTTGCACATCATCCTTGCATGTCAGAACACTTTTCCACATGTTTGTGCGCATCTGATGCCGAAAGGGGAAAAAAATATGAATCTATTGGCAGACAGAGTTTATAAAAGTGAACTGGAAGCTCAGCTTTCCCCCTTTCCTGTAAAAGAAACAGAACCACTTTAGACTTTCTTCCGAATTTCTGTTCTTTTTTTTGTCAAACTAAACACAGGTGATGAGTTATGCGGATCTGTATGTTCACTCTTTTTGCCCTCATGTGCTCATGGCCAGCGCCGGTTTCCCGCAGACAGACACACAGACAGCTGGGGTTTACAATGACAGCAAAAAGCGCACAGGGCTCAATGCGGCATCAGTCCACCGCTGCTGCTGCTTTTATGAAGCCTGGCGTCACTCAGTCTGCAGGCTCAGATAGGCTAATTACCTAATGCTTTATCACCAGGACACCCCTTCCCAAAAAAGTAAACACGCCAGCTTCCTTTTTACTACAACTCAACTGCGAGTCATTCTGCAGCTACAAAATCCAGGCTCGGACTTAACCTCCACACCTTCACTACAAATATGCGATTAGGAGCAATGACATTGAAGTCGCTCGGCTCATTCTTGTGTGATGAAGGCATGCTACTACAGAGAAAACACGTGTAGGAGCAAAGAAAACTGCAGTTATTATTTTTAAATACATCTTGAATACTTAATTCAGCTCAGCTTTGCAACTTTATACTGAACTCAGCATGTAGATGACAACTCTGAACAAATGAAACCCCCCTTAAAGTTTACCGACAGTGCAAGAGGGTAACATTTAATTTTGATACTATTTCTCTCTTAACAGGAATTCAAATTCGCGTGACATAAAAAACAAATATACATTTAAAATATTTAAAGGAAAAACGAGCCAGTTAGTTTAATTTCTCACCTCTGTAACAAGTGCAGTGCAGACAGCCGTGTGAGTGTGCGAGGCTTTCCTGTTTGTTGTAAGTCAGGCCAGCACACTGAGGCTGCGAAGGTGTGTGCCTGTTTGTATGTGTGTGTGATTGAGTCTGTGAGCATGTGTAGAAGGGTCAAGTTGGCCTCAATAACACTTTGCGCCCTGCTGGTGATTTCTAAATAAAAGCATCGCCAACTCAATTTGTAGATGCCAGTTTATAAACGAATATAGCCAAAGGCTCCATTTGACAAAAGCCAGATTAAAAAAAATGAGAGAAAAAGTTTCTATATGTTTATACATTTTTGTCTATCTTCAATCAATATTTGAAAATTCTACTTTTAAAAGTGAAGTACAAAACTACTTTTGTCCGCTGTGGAAGAGAGACAGACATAATTAATAACTAATGATTAAATGCAGAGTGGTGCGGTAAGCACCAAGAAAGTGGAAAAGGTGAGTGAAAAAAACACAAACACTTGGCATTACAAGTCATTAACTTTAATAAAATAACATCATTATTTTTTATTTAAATCTTCTAAGTGAAATTATTATCAGTAATTTCTACAGGTAAGTGTTAGAAAGGAGGTTGTAAAGTAAGTCTACATGAAAATAAATAAATAAAAAACATTAAAAAAATGTTTTGTTTGCTTTTATAATCTTTATAATCGCACATAGTGTGAACTTCCGCGTTTATTATGAAGGCTCAGTCTTAGTTATTTCCGGCGTTGTTCGTTGCGGTCGCTTTGACGCAGGTTTGTGAAGCTCGGAGGCTCCACTCCTCCAGCAGCCCCAGCCGAGCGCCACACAGCCTCGGCGGCGTCAGCCTGGCTGGAACCGCAGCGCCTGCATGCTAGATCCCTCCGCCTCCCCCCCTCTCCTGGAACTTTCTCAGGATTTCAGATTTAGCGCTCGCGGCAGCACGCACGAGCGTTTGTGTTCGAGCACCTGAGCTCCCAATCACCTAATCACGATATAAAGGAAAAGAAAAATAGAGAAATAAAAATCCCCAAATCACACCTGTTCTAGTATTGCTGAAGATTTCACTGACTTTACCTGATAAAACTCTAATAATTATTGTACTTAAAGTGTTTATCAGCGAGTTTTTGTTACACCCATCTCTCTGCCTGTGAGGGTCTGTTTGCTGTCATCTTCTTCCTTTACAGCAACGAGCACCTGTTGGGCGCAGGCCAGGCTATTGGTGCAATGTACCGAGTATAAGACTAAATCTGCTTCTATATATTAACTCTTAAGTTATATATAAAGTCCAGCTCGGGGAGGATCAAATCTGCTATCATATCCAACCACCTCACACTGTTACTTGCCTGTGGCCGCGCGCACGTACACGCACATGCTGCACCTGTAGGCTTAAAAAAGAAAAGATCAAGTAAAACATCTTCCCGTTTAGTACTCAGTCTTTATGCATGATTCCACACATGCGGTGAAATCATCTTTATTTATATATATATAGTTTTTCCTCGTCTTAAAAATCCAGGTTTGTTTTTTTATCAATTGTTGGGAGCGCTGAGGTCTTTCTCATTGCGGATGGATACGATCCTTTATTGGGAGTGCCGTGACTGGTCCAGTTAATGACGCAAGCCCGGCTGGCGACAGTGAGTCTACAAGTTTGACATTTTCAGAGTTTACAGCAACTGCTGCGGGATGTAACAACACTCCCAACGCGAAGTGAAACTACTTTGAATATCTCATAAAAAAAACATTTTTTTTTCATCTTAACCACCAGGTAAACCATCAGGACACACCACTAAATTCAATTGGCCGGTGTGCGCATAAAAAGGTGGGGGACTAGGAGTCCAAGGTTTGGTTCGGGGACCGCCAAAGAAGCCGCGGGAAGGTTTCAGAGCAGGACCGAGAGCAGTGGGCTGTGCAACCTGTTTGATCACCGTTTTAGATGCGAGCACAACAGCCTGGAAGGGTTTTAATCGCCCATTAGAAACACAGGGCCTATTTTGTGGAGCATTACATTTGGTTTCTTGAAATTAAATTTCATTTCATATCATGGAGCTAATTGGTGCCAATCGAATGCTTTTGTAAATCTTTAAATAGGGCACCCTAATTTTCTGCAGTGCCAAATCTGGAGGCAGGAAACTAGAAATGTGCAGCTTGCGATTCCCCACTTCTGTGTCTGGTAGGGCAGACACAGCCAGACGAGCGGGGCACAAACAGGATGCGCTCCCTGGGGCTCCGGGAGGCCCTCAGAGACATCTGCATGAGCACGAAGCACAGACCTCAGGCTTGCATAAGAAAACAGCACTATTAAAGTTCATTTACTCAGACCACAAAAACGCTTGCTGGACTCCTTCCAAGATGTCCACACTGGGCCTGGGAGACAAACAAAAGGATGAATATTGAGATAAATACCACAGTCCAGGGTTTCCTACTTTCTTTCATGTTGAGGAAAGGCCAGATCACACTGCCTACTGTGCTGAACATTTCCTAGAGCTGACCCCAGATAACTTAATCAGTTAAACATGATTTATACCAAATTAAACGTTTAGTGGAGTTAGAGCCTGCAGACATCTAGTAATAATATTTCAAAGGTACTTTCCTGACCCTGGTACTCTGTGTAAGAAGCCTGAAAGGTGCCTCACTGCATGTTTGGGAACATCAGTCACAATTAGTCAAGTTTTAAGACCCATTAAAGATCCTCGGCCCTACAACAAGAAACTCCTTTAGCTTCAGTATTAACAAAGACATGTCATGTCTTTACCAAACACTGTAGCTGCAGTAAGCATTGTTACAAACACAGCAGAGTAGTTTAAGTTTCTATGTATTGTATGAAACCATGTCATCACTGATGGTTCTTTAATCTCTACGTCAGAGGTGTCAAACACGAGGTCTGGGGGCCAGAATCGGTCTGGCTAAGAACTCAATTTGGGCCACTGCTCGAATTTGGGAAATATAAAATGTGAAGGAGGGCATTGATTTTGGATTTGAATTCATAGGTTTCATAGCATTTCCTGCTGATAAAGAGCTGGACCATTGCAATTGGACTTCTTTTTATACTAAATGGGGTTAACTGTGTAGTTAAACATCTTTACACTGACAGAAAGGGCAGTTTCGTTGCTACGGCCAAAGATCAAAGTGGGCTGTATGTGGCCGACCGTGTAAAATGAGTTTGTTTACTGCACATTTCTATCAATTTCTTTCTCTTTCTGCTCAGGATAAATCCTGCCTGTCACTCGGTATCAGCTGGAATAGGCTTCAGCCCAACTGCAACTAAGGTGAGAAAAGCAGTTAAAGGATTGGATTAATGGATGTTTTTCCTCCCATTCACCAATCTGATTACATACTGTAAAGCATGTTGTTGTTTTCATACCATCAATCATTCGTTGATTCTATTTGACAGCAGTGCAAATTGGGGGAAAAAAAAACAAAAAACAAAGAAAATCAGCAAATTCTGACAACTCAAAATCAATCAAATGCTCATATTTTTTTGAATTAACAACAGTTGTCAGTTACATTTCTGTAGCTCAACCTATTGTTGCAGCTTTAGTTACTAACAATTATCGAGTCATAAATCACTGACTTTTTTATTATTCTTGTTCATGTCATTAAGCCCATCAACCCTACAAAATAAAATTAGTCCTCCACATAACACCACTAAAAGTCCTTCTCGCGGCTGACTGGGCACAACATGATGTAACTTAGTTCAAGGACGAGCCACAGAGATGTTCTGTAACCCATGGCAACAGATTTTTTTTTTTTAACATAAGCCATAACAAACAGTAATCAAATAAAAATAAAGGCAGGATCCAGGAGGAAACCACAACTGTGTCATTACTTCACATCCAGTGATGCCTGGAAAGGAGAAGTATTGATACACCGTGCTTTGCTTCTGATTACAGTGAATGATGGACACAGGTGTAACGCTTCCCCCCCCCAAACCACCCAAAGGCTCGGTGGCCGTATCATAGGCCGTCTCTATGATACAAGGGCTCGTCTGATTGGCTAATCGGTCTTATGCGACGACTGCAGTTTCCAGGCTCCGGTGATGTAGCGCAGGCGAATGAAAACCAGGTCTCGTCCCATCTGCAGCCAGCTCCAAAATGGTACCAGCTTGGACCCTGTTAGAACAAACCCAGAGGCGCTTCAGCTTCAAGTCGTGCTTTCATAAGACAAATACTGGAAATATGCCTGTGCAATAAAAAGAAATACTTTATTGCAGTGGTGCTAGGCCGGCTTATATGACGCTCACACACAAAGATCAACTTCTACAAATGCCTACAATTTTCAATTATTACAAAAGGTCTAAAAATAAATGCAATCAACCACAAACAGACTTCCAAACACACCCTACAGAGATATTTATAGCCCTCCAGATAGGTGGCATGGTGGGAAGAGACATATTTCATAGAGAGAAAAAAAAGTCGTACCTTCTATTTCAGTCCAGTTGACTGCCACCTCAGCTATGGGGATTTTAAAACACTGGGCGATATACAGGAGCTCCACATCAAAAGCCCTGTGAGAAGAAAGTGGATTTAAAGTTCCTGTTTTACTGCAGGTTACAACCTAAAACCTCACTGTAACTCCATCACCTGTGCTGTGTTTGTTTCTGTTACTTTGTATCGTGGACAGTTTGCTGCTCACCTAACGGCCACTCAGGAGGGCTCTTAGCAAGATGTCTGAACCACCTTAACTGTCTGTTTTTGATTTGAAGGAGAAGCAGATATATTCAGAATCTATTTTAAATTTCTAATGGAGAGCCCAGCAAGCTCATTTCTTTCACTTGTATCTGCACTCTCCTTCTTTTTGGTCTCTACCCACAGCTCATGGCTCTGGGTGAGGGTAGAAACGTGGATTGACCAGTAAATCAACAATTTCACTTTCACACTCAGCGCTCTCTTCACCACTGCAGATCCATCTGTGAATATCCCAATCCGCTCTTCCCCCACCCGTGAACAAAAAACACAGGATACTTAAACTCCTTCACTTGGGGCAGCAGCTCATCCATGTCCCCGAGTCAGCGGCGCCACACCATTTTATGCCTGAGAATTGTGGTCTCAGACTCCTTAAAGTCCTAATTCACTTTAAGCGTGTGTAAAGTTTATCTGGTTGCAATTTGTAACATGACATAAATGTGGGTCTCAGCCCTGAAAATTCCTCATGACATACATTTGCCATCCTACAGTTCATCTGGGGTTGAGATGACACTAAGAGTACACCAACTGTAATTCCCTGAGGCATGGATTTTGCACATATAATGTCCACAGCTCCACCGAGACCTTGTACTGCTCATGTGAACGTCAAAGCTCTGTGTAAAGTCTTCTCCAGCACATTCCAAAGAATCTCAGCGAGGTTAAGGTCTGGACTCTGAGGTGGCCAATCCTGCTCCCTCAACCACTCTTTGACTCATGAATCCCGGCACTGTCATCTTGGAATACTGTGTGTTGATTTAATTGATGTAACTTTCTGGGTTTAGACCCGACCAACTGAAGCAATTTCAGACATAACAATAATCTTGTACGGTAGGCATCACTCCATCTGCCTCTCCTCTCAACCTGATGTAGTCATCAGGTTGAGACGACTCATCCACATGACCACATGACCTTTTTCCATTGCTCCAGAGTCCAATCTTTATGCTCCATAGCAAATTAAAGCCATCTTCTCAGATTAGCCTCACTGATAAGTGGTTTTCTTAAGGCTATGCAGCTGTTCAGTTCCAGCCCCCTGAGTCCCTTTTTGCAGTGTTCATTGTGCACTTTGCAGAAACATTCTTACTCTCTCAATTAAACATAGCCCTGACTTCTACTGCTTTCATAAAATGGCTTTATATATATATATATATATGCAACAAGCATGTTCGCAGCTCAAAAAGCGCACTTTACTGAATAAACAACGATGTGGAACAAGCGAAGTAACACTATTTTAGCTCAGACACACAGCTAGACGTCGCTCCGGGTCAATCGGCTCTCTGAAATTATTTCTCTGCCTTCTCAGATGTGGCCTCAAAACTTAATTAGACTTTTTCACAATGCGCTCAGTGTGTAATGGCCTTTAGACAAAATTTTCCAGGAATCCCTTTGCTAAACATATGACACATTGGTTAAGATTTGTAAATTTCTGCTTTTAATATAGTCGAGGTGAATGCACATTAGAGCTAATACTTTAAGCTAAGACATCATCATGTGCCAACAGTGGAGGCTGATTCCTTACCATCGCTCTACATGGAGAGAGGAGAAGGTCTTGAGTGCAGCCTCACGTGTGAAAAGCTTGAAGCCACACTGAGTGTCCTTGATCCCCTTCACGCAAAAGAACCACACCAGGAAGTGGAAGCCATACATAAGGAACGTCCGAAACAAAGACCGCTGCAAAGACACCAAAGTGTGGTTATTTACTGCTCTGAAATTTGTTTTCGAACACATTATTTTTTTTAAGCAGAATAAAATAAAACCCTGTTACCTGAGCTACAGAGTCTTTCTCTAGGTGAGCTCTGGATCCACATGAAATTGCCATGTTCTCCTAGATGTGAGAGCAGCACATGAGGCGTTAGGCTTGGCCACATTTTAACCACTTTTACACACTTACATATCGAATAAGTGAGACTGAATTTAAAACAGAACAGAACGCCATCACACCGGTTTGGGGTTGAGGTCATTGAGTCCAGCCTCCAATTTCTCAATGTCAGAAAACTTTGTGGCTCCATCAGCATCTGCCATCAGAATGACTTTCCCTCTGGAGCTCAGAGTTCCCTTTAAAAGAGATAAAAACAAAACAAAAAAAACAAAGTCAGCTCCAAACTGCTGCTTCAGGGTTCCCATTTGGACACACACTGTAATCTCACATCTACAATCTCACCATCCGCACAGCTCCTCCTTTCCCTCTGTTCTTCACCAGCGTCAGGACGCGCACTTTATCAGCACTGTACTTCGTAGTGTACCGCAAAGCAACCTGCCAGGACAACACAACAGTGTCCACTCATGAAACTGATCTATACTGGCTGAAAATGTTTAGCTGAGCAAAACAGAGTTGTGCTAAAATAGAAGGCCTGGTTACATTTGCCCCAAAAAAGATTTAAAATTATTACCTCTGTGGTTTTGTCTTTGCTGCCATCATCCACCACGATGACCTCATAGGTAAAAGAGGGGTTTTGTTTCTGCAGTCAGAAACAAAAACAGACAAAAAAACAAAAACAGGAGAGACTTGTTTCACAACAGCCACTTTACCCAGATCATTGTTGCCACCTACTGGTAAGTCTGAGAATAACATATCCAGCAATATATGTTTTTGTTTTTTTTAAATAATGAACGTTATCCATCATCAGTGCAGACAAAAAGGCACTAACATCAGTTATTCAAGAAACCTAAATACGCAAGGTTGCGGAAAAAAAGGAACCAGTGACCAAAAAATGTAAACAAAATATAAAAAAACTAAACAAAAAACAAACTTGAATTGTATCTCTGATAAGATACAACTAATTTAAGGGCTTTCCTGTCATTAAAATTTTTAAACCATCTGTTTATACATAGTTTAGCCTTAAAGTATGTACATTTATTTATTAATAAATGTTCTTAATAAAAACACAGTCCTGATAACAGTCTTTTTTTGTTTGCTCTTTGTGTGTCAGATTTTGATTATAAATAAATATCCCAAATGTAATTACAGTTACTGTTAAATGTGGTAATTGGATATCCGGTGATACATGTCGTTGTATATGCTTTTAAATGTGCTGCTTTTTACTGTAAATATAATTAAGCTTTAATTCAGGCTCTGCACTTACCTGCCTGTTTTCCAAGTACTCCATAGCTTCATCCATCATCACAGGTACTGAAGGGACACACAGTAACACACATATAATAGCAAGTACAACCTACTGCAGGTGCACAGTGACATGACGACTGACTGCACTAACCTGGATGGATTGCACTACTAACGCCTAAGTGAAAACTGTGACTATTTACAGTGTGTGTCTAATGTGGGCATTCATAATGACTGACTGAGCAGAAAAGCAGACTTTACTCACATCGGAGCTCCTCGTTGTAGGCCGGGACCACCACAGAGAGCTCCCTGGAATGGGGATCATGCAGACTGGGGAAGAGCCGCTTCTCTCCGGTGGCGGTGAGAAAGTATTTCTCCTTCTCATGGCGTGTCAGGTCCACCATCCCTGCGGTTAAGTGTGCTATTACGAGCAACTGAAAAGTGAGAAATATGAGAATTGCATTTGATTTACAACTGAATCTTTCTTGTGATGCATTTTGGCCAAACATCTCCAAACCACATAAGTCTTGTGGTTTGTTTAGATCCAAGACTGAAAACCTACGCTTCGCTCCCATGTTGGTTTTAGAGAGAAGACCTTATAAGACTTTCTAGACTCATGATAACATATGGTACATATTTGCTCGCATGCTTTTAGATATAGACCAGTTTCTAAAGTTTTACATTTTAGGATATAATAAAAAAATAATCTCGTCCTTAGCAGATCTTAAAATTGAGTAAATACAACCTCAGATGAACTACAAAATATGACATAGGAATGCAGAGAGTAATTAGCAGTCAGGTGCCTGCTATTAACTAATGATTAGCAAGTTTGAGCACCTCTATAAAAAAAAGAAGAAGGACGTTTTCGGTCTGTGTTACCCCATCCCAGGGGTGGAGTAACACAATGCCAAGGAGGAAAGAGATCAACTGTGTCTGTCATCATCAGCTTGCTTCTCTGTGCTAGAGAAGCAATTGGTGGTTTTATATATGCTTTCTATAGTCAATAGGACTAAAGCTCTGAATAAATACCAATCAATACATGACTTATTTACAACCAAAAGATCCGGTATCAGCCAATGTCTAGTTTTTCTGAATTAAATGTCCGTTTCATGCTCAGATATTTTTTCTGCATGACACTTGACCCCTCTGTTGCTTTAGAACAGAATGAAAAGGAAGTATCATAAAACTGAGGTACATGAACAGGCCTGTAAAAGTCTACAAGTGGCCCGAGTCTAACACAATGCTCAAGGATAACTTGGAAAAAGTACAAAAGGAAAGATACCCACGCTATCACTGTAACTGCATTTGGGCAACTTCTCCCAAAACAACTTAGCTACAGCATCTCTCATCCAAAGCACTGATTACTCACCACGACGAAAACTACAGCTGCCAGTGCGACGAGGGCTTGAACTATTTCACAGAGGAAATCCATTTTCCATCAGGTTACCTACCCTACACCCACTGACAGACAGACCACCTGCAGGGGCTAGCTCAGAAACTAGCTGGCTTTCTCCTTTCTTTTGCTTTTTGACACACAGCCTGTGCTCTAACTTCCTGGTGTGTCCAAATATATGTACCAAATTACGGGCTTACGATATTATTCAGAAGGTTAAAATGTTAAAAATGAGTCCTTATGTTTCCATTGCTGTGAGGACACTTCACCTAACTCCACTTCCAATCACAACTGAACACAACGACGATACGGAAGTAGTGACTGTTTTTCTCCCACATCATCATATTGGAGGAGGAGAACAACGAGCGGCACAGTACCGCTCGGCGCTGGGGCACACTGCCTCATAGCGGACAGGGGTGGAAATGGTGGCAAGGACTCTCTTTAACATGTACGGTACACAAAGAGAAAAGGGAGGTATAATGCTAGAAAAATATGATTATTTGTCAAAGCAATAAAGACTTTTCTTCTAGTCCGCAACATTTTGTTGTATCATTTATGGAAAACAGGGCGATCGTGGCTCAAGAGTTGGGAGTTCGCCTTGTAATCGGAAGGTTGCCGGTTCGAGCCCCGGCTTGGACAGTCTCGGTCGTTGTGTCTTTGGGCAAGACACTTCACCCGTTGCCTACCGGTGGTGGTCAGAGGGCCCGGTGGTGCCAGTGTCCGGCAGCCTCGCCTCTGTCAGTGCGCCCCAGGGCAGCTGTGGCTACAATCTAGCTTGCCGTTACCAGTGTGTGAATGTGTGTGTGAATGGGTGAAAAGGAGTTTGCATGTTCTCCCTGTGTTTGCGTGGGTTCTCTCCGGGTACTCCGGCTTCCTCCCACCGTCCAAAGACATGCAGCTTGTGGGGATAGGTTAATTGGATAATCCAAATTGCCACTAGATGTGAATGTGCGAGTGAATGTGAGTGTGAATGGTTGTCTGTCCCTGTGTGTTAGCCCTGCGACAGATTGGCGACCTGTCCAGGGTGTACCCTGCCTCTCTCCCTATGACAGCTGGGATAGGCTCCAGCGCCCCCCGCGACCCTGAAAAGGAGAAGCGAATGGATGGATGGATTTATGGAAAACAACAACCTGCATTCCAGCAAACAGCCCCCCAATTCCCTAAAGGTCATATTTTGGACAACAATGATTTTGTAAAACCTTGCAGATAGATTTGATCAGAGACGACTATGGACAGTATAATGCTATGATTTGGTTAGAAACGCGTTTGGTTAAACTTTGGTTATGCGCTTCTTCCTACCCGGCTACCGTAGGTCATAGCGCGAACCCACGTGGTTAATCAAAACATCATGGCGGCTGGCTTCAAGTAAGAATATACGAGCTCTCCGTTCTATGTTAGTGAAAATATCACTTTTAGTTTGCTCTGTTTATTTTTTCCTGTACTTACCAGCGGAGTAAATGCATATTTGGTGTTATAATAAATTAAATTATTTATTACACAAAATAAAACGAAAATACCGGACATCATGCATGTGACATACAGCGCACTTTATTCATTCTTGTGTCACAGCTGTAGTTTATGACTGGCTCAGATATTTGTCATTGACGTGTATAGCAAGAGTACTCGGTCACTCTCTTCGCTGTGCTGTTTCTGACGGAGCTTCTGATGTGTCTGTGCTATGGCTTTCTTTACCGCGTTCCCTTTTAACTTGCAGGACTGCTGAGCCTCTGGAGTACCACCGGAGCTTTCTGGTCAGTGTTGAAAACAAGTTTATCCAACACTTGACAGACAAGTGTTGCTCTCTGGATAGATATGAACTGTTATTTGTTTCTCGTTTCTCTTCAGAAAGAAAACTGTCGGCCTGATGGACGAGAGCTGACCGAATTCAGAACCACAACACTGAACATAGGTGAGACTTCCCCACAGTGTGTGTGCGAGAGAGAAGTTTCTGTAACCTACATAGGATTTTTAATTGTATTTCCATGTTTAGGGTCAATTTCCACAGCAGATGGCTCAGCCCTGGTGAAGCTTGGAAACACCACAATCATATGTGGAATTAAAGCGGTAAACACATTTGCTTTTCCTTTTTGTTGTTGTTGTTTTATTTCGTGAGTGTGGACCAGGTTGATGAGTACTCACCTATATCTCCTCCTCCTGCAGGAGCTAACAAACCCTACAGTGGAGGCACCTGGTAAAGGCTACATTGGTAGGTGTAGTAAGAAGTCTTTGTTTTCTCCCATTCTTTCTTTGTTAATTATCTGATATCACATCATTCAAACATTGATGTCATCTCTGTCAGTGCCCAACGTGGACCTGCCACCCCTGTGTTCCTCTCGCTTTCGTCCGGGACCACCGGGAGAGCAGGCCCAGGCTGCCAGCCAGTTTATCGCTGATGTCATTGAAAGGTGCGCGACTTCAATATATGTTAGCTTTTTTTAGTTTTTATTTTAAATGAGTGACAGTTTTTAAGCCTGGTGATGGTTTAACTGAGTTTTTATGTGGCTTTTTGAAGCTCTGAAGTGATAAAAACAGAGGATCTGTGCATCGACAGAGGAAAGGTAAACCCAAGAGTTGCGGAGCTACACTGACACACAATTTGACCTTTAATTATCCAGCCATGGGTACTAAAACTGCGGACTCTTGTTGCAGCTCTGCTGGGTGCTGTACTGTGACCTCATGTGTCTCGACTATGATGGGAACATATTGGATGCTTGTGTTATCGCTCTGCTGGCTGCTCTAAAGAACAGTATGTAAATTTCTACTGTAATGTAAATTAAAAAAAAACAATTAAAATAAGTCCATGTGTCGTAACTGGTAATAATCAGTAGTTGAAACAAATCAGTAGTTTTTCTTTAAGCAGTACATGAACTTAACAGTATCCTGGCTCCTCACAGCACGACTCCCAGAAGTCACCATCAACAAGGAGACCTCTGCACCAGAGGTGAATTTAGAAAAGAGACGTGAGCTTCAGATTCACAAACATCTGGTCAGCGCTTCTTTTTGCATCTTTGATGAGTAAGTTTGTCTAGCCATTATAAAAAAAGAAAAAACCCCAAAAACAAATTTATAATTTCTATTTTTAAGTGACATGTGCTTCTTTTTCTAATCCTGGCCTAATCTTGTTGCAGTTCCATACTGATTGCGGACCCCACAGCTGAGGAGGAGACTCTGTCAACAGCAAACCTGACGGTGGTGACTGATGAGGATGACCGGCTTTGCTCTGTGCACAAACCAGGTGAGAAATAAGTTTGAAGGGATTTGCCTTTCTGAGACTGCATGGTATGTAGCATGAATCTAATTGGGTTGAAGATATTTTGGGCTTATCCCTTACTGGAGGAGCCAAAGCGTGTAGCTGATTTGCCAGATTTAATGCCAATGTCCTTCCTGGCACGATGATTTAGTATTAACACGAAAAAACCATCCTCAAAATACCCCTGTTGTATGAATCAATGCATGTGTAATAGTAACACCAACATAAACTGACGGCTTCAAAATGAACACTCAGGTTCAGTCAACGGAAATTAAAAAAAAAACAAAACAACAACAACTCAAAAATGCCAAAAAGACATTTTTAACTTAACTGAGAAATACTGTTCTATACATTGCTACTTGTTGCTCAGGTGGGACATCACTGTCAGGAGAGAGGCTGCAGGAGTGTATCAGCCGAGCAACAACACGACAGAGAGAGATCCAGAAACTCATTGACAAAGTTGCACACAGTGTGAAGAAGGCACAATAATGACACTCGGACGATGTTTTTTTTTATTTTTTTATCTAAAAGTTGTATTTTTCACTGTCAATATATATTCTTTTTTTTTTAATAACAATAAAACTGCTGACAAAGACCGCTTTAAAAAATTATTTCTCAGTGTCCGGAAATGTCTCACACACACACTCAGTTGATGTCTCGTAAGAATACGCTCATGGCTCCTGTACTAATTAAAAGGAAATGCCTTTTCAAAATGTGCTGTACAAAAGCAGGTACACCATCTTGCATGATGATCTTGAGTCCTCGTTTGAGCCCTGTGCTGGGACTGCTTAAAAGAAGAAAGACTTCCAACAGACTGAGAGGTAGAGAGCTGCCCCCAGGCACAATTCCAAGATCAGATTTGCATTTCACATGTAACGGTTACACAGGGAGGATTTGGTGTCGGTACGCTCTGTCGGGATCCGTGCTTAAAGGGCAGTTTCTACCTGGGTCAACCGAGCAGAGGCAGGAGGATCGGGCTTCTCGAGGGGAATCCTCTGAGACTGTGCATCTGCGATCCTCTCAGTTCACAGGGCCTCCATCAGAGACAGCTCTTCCACAACGGAGGGGGGTGGTGCGTTATTGTGGAAGCCCACTACCTACAACAATCCTCTTCTGTGTCATCTCAAAAAATAGCATTAATATATTTTTTTTTAACTTTAGGGCTCCCTTTTCTAACACCCCCCCCAATCCCCTACGGTGGACACAGTTTTGGTTCTCTCCCAAACATCTGACAACCATTACATACAAATTTGTCAGCTAGAAAAAGACAAACAGAAAAGAGTTTTTTGTGGGGTTTTTCGTTGTTGTTTTTTTGCCTACACTCTCGACAGCGAGGCAGGTAAAGAGCACAATGTGGATCATTCACGTCCTTTTGTGTGTGGATTTGGGTGGGGGGAAGGTTTTAGTGTGATTTAAGTCTTTCATGATTTGGGGAGGGGCTGAGGCGTGCTCCTCTTCCTCTTACTTCTTGGTTGGCTGGCGGTATGGTGCCGTGGCACTCCCCCCTGAGGAGCTGCTGCTCCCATAGCCATTTGCTGCTGCTGCTGCATTTGGTGCTGCAAGAATTGCAACTGTTCAGTGCAAAAAGAAACATGGAAGAAGGACAAAAAAAATAGACTTCAGTATGTTACGACAAATAAGATAATGCAGAAAGAAATAATGATATTGACTTTAAGATTTATGTAAGCATCTCAAGCTCGTTTAACACATGTAAACTGGAATCCCTTGCTAAAACGTCGTCTAGCAGAGTGCCTTGTGTCGTACAACTGGCATGGGTTAGTGAAGCTGATCTAAAGCCTGATACATAGAACATACAAGAAGAGTGTGCGGAGAAACACAGGAGAGTGGTTAATGGGTTGCAGAGGGGAAGGAAGAGAAAGGAAGAGATAAGATTTGGGGCAGGTCATGTTTTGGGGAGTGAGGCGGGATACAGTCAAGCAGCACCAGTGGCGTCTGGAAGACAAAAATTATTGGCTTGTGATCCTGGCATAAAAACAAACAAACAAACATGCAGCTCAGCAAACCGTGCGTTGTGCTCAGAGTAAGCCAGCAACCTCAACTGGGCAAAAGAAAAAAAATCTTAACTCAGATTCATGCTTACAGTGGAACAACTTAATGTCTCTGTCGCAATGCCGTCGGCTACCTTTCAGCGGTCTGTTCCCAGTGACACAGTTTCAGAACCTGCTGCTAAATGGCTGTGCAAGAACATGCCTCCCACTCTGACAATTTGTTAGTTGTTGCCATTGGAAGTGCTGCGAGCTCTGGTGTGTGGGTTGCTGGAAGTACTGGGGCTACTGTGGTCTTTATCAAACAGCATAGTAACAAACATACAACACAATATGGAGTGAATGGTGTTTATCTATAAAATGTATTTGAAAGAAGATTTTTATAAAAACTTATAATTATTTATTTATTTTAGGAAAATAATACGGTTTATACTAAAACTATCTCAGTATTATATAAAGGTTATGGATGGAAGCTATTTTTAAAATCCATTAACGTGATAAAAATACTAAATCTATATGTCATAAAGCTAGTTTACCTAATTCCCTCACACTTTATGGTGCAGCACAACAGAAGCCTGCAAGATAAATAAAAACAAGGAGAGCTGGTGGAAGCAGGTGTGTCTAATCTCAATAGCTCTTATAAACTCTATATGTGTATATGGATGTTAATGTTGCCGTATTACTTGGATCTGTGGCTGGTGCTGCTGCTGAAGCCTTGGAGAAGGCAGCGGGGGCCCAGACCCGTCCAGCCCACAGCCCAACTGGGACAGCACTAAGGTGGAGGGGAAGGGGAGGAGGGAGACAGGGAGCCCCAGAGGGAAGGACATGATGGCGAGAGGGAAAGAAGCAACAGAAGAAGGAATGGGGGGGGGAAAGTGTAAAGACAGGAAATGAACAAGTGAAAAAAGTAGAATATTTGCGAGGATTAGCGGGAGAGCAGGGGTGAGTTGTGGTTTCAGGAGTGTGTAAACACACACAGAGATGGAAGCAAGAGAAGCAAAAACAAATGTTGCAGGGAGGCCAAAGATAAATGACCGTGTGCGTTGAGTTTTAAAAAGCGCATTATGGAGAAATAGCGTGAATTGGGAGATTCAGGGAATTTAGCGAATAGGGCAAATTGAGAAGAGGGACAGGAGGACAGTGTAGGAGGAAAGACAGAAGGGTGGGGGCAAAAAAAAAAAACCAATTAAAAAAGAAAAGAGAAAATGTGGCAGAGAAGAAGGGGAAGTTGAGTCTCTCCTGTCAGATGTTACATGTTCCACTGAGAGGAACAATGGCTAACTTCAACAAAATGGTCATGTTTAGTTACAGACTGAGAGTCCTAACGAACAGTAATTACAGTCATGAATACATTAGTACATCTTATCTTATTAGTACTAGTTAGTGTCACGGTGTCATTTTGTTTAGGAACAGGTTAATGAAGAGAAATGTTTTGCGTGTGTGTGTGCTTGTGCGGCTCATACCTGCTGCCTGTGGAGACATGAAGCCTCCCACTCCCAGATTTATGACAGCTGTTTGCTGGTTCCCTAAACTTTGATCTGACCCCTGGTCACTCTATGAAGAAAGTCAAAGACAACACAAGGCTGTCACACACAACTGCCACCAAAGCAGAACATGTGACAGTAAATCACACACATATATATTTAAAAAAACTTAAAAGGGGCAAGCAGTAGTGATTTTGGTTCCATATCCTTAGGAAGTGAAATGTTTTGGCAGTGGTTACAGATTCTGTACATCACGGCCGCTAGACGCCATTCCCTGTTATTCCAATCAGATTTGTTCAAATTAATCTTTTTTAAGATGCAGAGTGTCTCAATAACTATTAAGAGGTGTAAATATTTCGCAACGACTCAAATCCAAGTAGGATTTATCAGGTTCAGTAGTTTCAAATTGTTGTTCTAAAGCCATTATTCATTCGCCTCTTTAGGACTACATTTCTTTTGTATTTGTGACTTTTTCCTAGTCAGTCTGGCATGCAGCCCAGTTACTCCATCACATTAGTTTAATTATAGCCCTTTTCCCATTGTACCTACTCAGCTCAACTCAACTTGGCCTTTTAGAGTTTTCCATTAGTTGGCAGTACCTGGTGTACTTTTGTAGTACCTACTCGCCAATCTGAAAATGTGGCATCAACAGACCACATACAACCGACTGGCCAATCAAGTCCACTGGCGAGTCCTTCCCAAAAATCAAACCCAACATTTTTACAACACAGCAACGAGGGAAATGCCAGAAACCCAGCGTAGTACACCATCATCTTGATATCCTCCATTGCTGTGTTGTGTCGCATTAAAATGACGCCATGGGACTTTTGGCTGTGTTGCTATAACGACGGAAAACACATTGAGATGGTACTCAACTTTAATGGAAAATGAATGAAATTGAGTAGAGCTGTGTTTAATCTAAAATGGTGGATTTGATTTTTGTGAAGGAGTCGCACTCATGACTCATTGAGTGATGCCACTGATTGGCCAATCGGTCGCATGAGATCTGTTGATGCCACATTTTCGGATCGACTCAGATCGCTTGGATCCCTGGGCTGAATAAGTACTAAAAAGTACATGGCAGGTACTGCCACCTAATGGAAAACCCTAAAAAACCAAGTCGAGTCAACCTGAGTAGGTTCAAATGGAAAAGAGGCAGTACAGCGCTCCCTTTAAAACCATGCTAGTTTTCTCAGTTCACAGGTATGAATAGTTTTTGTATTCTATATTTTTATTAGGTGTGCCTAAGCTAACTAACTAAATGATGCCAAGCTACACTTCTGTGAAGATGGACACTAAACATGACCAAAATCAAACCTCTCATATTTATTAGAAGATAATTTCTAACATCCCTCTGTTGCTGTAATTTAATTAAGATGTGTTCTTCTATACTATGAAAATATGGTGTTTGAGTCTCACCGTCTCCCCCCCTTGCTGCTGAGGACTGGAGGTGGCTGACTGACTCTGCTGTGGGGAGAACTGAGACAGCTGCTGCTGCTGCAGAGAATTAAAGATGAGAGGACCAGTGGGGATCTGAAGATGTAAAATACACACACCAACGAACAAAAAGTGGTGGAATAAAACACAGGGAGATGAGGATGAAGGACAGAGGGAAGGCAGAGGGAAAGGAATGATGCACACATAACCAAAAAGGGAGGAAAAAGGAAATGGAGCGTTAACAAAGAGATCGGCACTGATCATTACTACTATCAGACTAACAGAGCTACAAAGGACTATAAAGGGAATGGCACAAGCAGTGATCCTCAAACAGGCTGTGTCTGCATTCAGATTACATCCTTTACTTCTTCTGCTGCTATTCCTCTAGCAAAAAAACCTTTGCTAAGAGACTCTTAGCAGTTCAAGATAGGGCTGCTCGATTATGGCAAAAATGATAATCACGATTATTTTCACTGAAATTGAGATCACGATTATTTGACGATATTTATTTAACCCTTTAAGACCTACTATAGAACCACGTCCACCAGAGCTTATATTATTTTTATTTTTATTTTTTACATGCTGTAGTGCCATTTGTGGGAGCATTTCAAGTTGCTATACATCAATACAACTGTTATAGCCCATATTTTAATAATATGTATGCATTAAGTCCATAGTAATTACATAAATTGCAAAAAAGTGCAATAAACTACAAAAAAAATTGAAAATCGCTTTTGTTTTGTTTACATATATTTCTACTTGGAGAAGTTTAAGAGGCTTATCCCTCAAAACTTTAAATACAATAAAGTTGCAAAAAATAGTTTCCCACCACAGGAAATTTATTTTGAGTGTCTTCATAGTTTTATTTTGGAGATACAGCAATTTTTATATACTGCAGGAAAAACAAAAAACAATCCTATGATGCAAATTTGCAAAGAAAACAGCAGGTGCATCATTTCACTGTGGGAAGTGTTACGAACAGCTGATAGGAACGGCAAAGCGTGTTTCTGGAATATTATGCTTTTGTTCCTGCAAGCGCTTTTTATGCAATTTTTGCAAAGCTATATGTGGAACGACACCGTGACCGAGGACAAGCTGATGGCATAAGATGTAAGTACAACTCCTCCGGTTTCATATGCAAAACAAATTATTGCGCTAGCTTACGTGGTTGCAGTGCTACAGGGATTTAAAAATAGTTACGCAAAACGGAGCGTACTGCTCTGACCGGCTTTAAAGGGTTAACGATGACTTTAAAAAAATAATATAAAATAGTGTGCAACCCCACTGAAGTTTTTTTTTTTAAACTCTTTTCAACCAACGGCAGTCACTCTCCAAATAACTTCTGCTTAGCTTTCCGAGCTTCCCTCGGGTCCTCTTAATCAGCGGTCTCCAACCTTTTTTGCGCCACGGACCGGTTTATGCCCGACAATATTTTCACGGACCGGCCTTTAAGGTGTCGCGGATAAATGAGGGAGGGGCTAATAATCGGCTCAGTCGTTTTTAATGATCGTTGAAAGCCCAGATCGTAATCGTGATTAAAATTCGATTAATTGAGCAGCCCTAGTTCAAGAGGTAAAGGGGGTAAAAATGTTATAAAGCTAAGTTGTTGTTCAGGCCAGGACATTGCATAACAAAAGATGCATGCCCCTTATTGCACTAAAGCACTTTCAAGGGTTTACACTACATTGCATATGCAATGAGGTGTGGGGAAATTTAAGCTGCTGATTTCACTATTTCAGGTGTGCCAACACAGGTGAAGATCAGGACTAAGTCACTATGCCAAACAAATACCCAGTGCATGCTACTGAAAGTGTGTTAAGACTAAACTGTAGAGTCATACCTGGAGTAGGTTCAGAGGTCTCAACCCAGCATTGCTATTCAGGCCAAAAGGACTCCCTGGAAAACAAATCGGAGTTACCACGAAACAGCGAGACAATCAGGGCTTTATCTTATCTCTTCTAATGTCATTAGACCCAGTCTTTTTTTTTTTTTTTACTGGACAGGTACACTCTCTAGAACTGGATTTAATTAAAAAATAACTCTGTAAATGTAATGCAAAGGTAATAAAAAGGGGGACATAACTATGGAATCTTACCCGCCTGTGCTGCAGACTGCATGGTAGGCATCAACCCTCCAGTTGGCAGGATTCCACTCAGGTTTAAGCCTGTGCCCAGCATGGGATTGGAGCCACTCATCAAAGCCTGAGGACTGCTACACAGACAGTACAAGATCATTATTAAAAGCGACAGTGATCAGCAGGTGCTATTTGGCATTCGAGACAGTTTAAAATTATTACCAGACTGAGCTGACCACGTTGATGAAATTGAGCCCTGCTGGATTGGCCATGACCTGTGACGATGTGGTTCCTGTGGTGATGGATGTACCCATGGTGGGCAGGGGAATGGTCATGACGGGCAGCGTCTGGCTTAAAGCTAGCGGCTGTTGGGTAAAAGGCGTGAGGAGGGCATTCTGTGACTGGTTCTGAACCAAGGGAGGGTCTGAAGGGGTAGGGGTCACTGAGAGAGGAGCGGAGAGGGCATCAGGGGGGTGAGGGGTCGAGCATGGCGTATTGGTAGGCGTTGGGGTAGATGGCTTGGGGGTTCCCGATCCTGAAAGGGGGAAAGAGGGCCAAAATAGTACAACACTTTAACGAGACACAGTACTTTTCAGTCAATTAAAATCCATTATTAAAACTAAATTTAAATTATGAGGCACTAGTTATACCAAAACTTGATCCCCCTTTTAATGTCAATTTGCGTGACATCTTAGTTAATCCTTTGATAATACTACAGAGAATAGGGCTTGCAGTTGTCCAGTATTATGTGTATTTGCTAAGCTCCCAATATGTTACTGTTTTTCCATTTTTGTCAACATAATTTATGAGAATATGTTCAAAAACTCCAAATTGGGAAAATTCAGAAGCTTAAAGCAGATTTAAAACATTCCAGAATAACTAATCGGACTCCAGCACTCACTCTGATTGGATCCCATTGGGGAGAGGGAGGCAGGTGACAGCAGGCCCACCTGGCCCAGCTCCATTGAGTGCTTTCTGTTCAGAGACTGGCTTTTGGCTGGAGGGGGTGTAGGACACTTAAGTAGACCACTGGTGGTTTGTGAACTATATGGATTACCTGAAAAATAAAGACGTAACATATTTATAATAGAGATGGCACGATACCACTTTTTTATGTCCGATACTGATACTGATATCATAAATTTGGATATCTGCCGATACCGATATAAATCAGATCTAGCGTATTTTATAATCAATAAAACGTTTTTTTAATATCTTGCTGCTTTTTGTGTGAGTTCGTACTCAAGTTTAAAAAACAAAACAAAACAAAATCTATTCTGTTATACCTGTATGCAAAAAATACACTGCACCCAAAATATTTCATAGTTCAGCAATACTGATCAATCTAATAAACTTAAACCCTACACCATCCTCCCTATGCTGGTATTTTAAAGAGTAATTCGTGGAAATACTAAGCAACCTAACTAATAGGGTTGCCAACTCCCAGCAAAAAATATAAAAAAAATAGGGAACCACCTCCACCTCATAATGCTTAATTGACATAATCGACTTTCATTTAATGCACGTGAAAAAAAAAGAAAAAAGAAAAAGAAATGCACAGAAATCAATAATTTTTCTACAATAATTAAATAGATTCAACATCTTTCTTCAACAGAATTGCAGAGTGCACAGATGGTACCTTCCCAAAGGAAAAATTACTGTAGCTTACTAGGTTATAAATTGGACATAATAGTTCCTATATACAATAATGGATTTCTGTACATTTCACATCAGATGAAAACATTGGTTGTAAGATTCAGATAATTATTTATTAAAAGTTAGACATAACAATTAGAAAGAAAACTATGTCTTTGTGCCCCCCCTTCCCTGTTAATGTCCTACCAGCCGTCAGCTACGTAGAAAAGGATCCTGGTGTACAAAGTA